>NW_024742261.1:0-15449 GCF_018991925.1 Homarus americanus | reverse complement strand
GAGGGAGTAGTGATGGTGTGAGGGAGCAGTGAGGGTGTGAGGGAGCAGTGAGGGTGTGAGGGAGCAGTGATGGTGTGAGGGAGCAGTGATGGTGTGAGGGAGTAGTGATGGTGTGAGGGAGTAGTGATGGTGTGAGGGAGAGTGATGGTGTGAGGGAGTAGTGATGGTGTGAGGGAGCAGTGATGGTGTGAGAGAGTAGTGATGGTGTGAGGGAGTAGTGATGGTGTGAGGGAGCAGTGATGGTGTGAGGGAGTGGTGATGGTGTGAGGGGGTAGTCATGGTGTGAGGGAGTAGTGACTGTGTGAGGTGAGATCTATTTATTTTACCCACAATGTTTACTTCTCTCTGTCTGTATGTTTTACAGTGGTAGCATCAGGTATTAAGATGCGGGTGAGAGAGAGTGTAGGTGAGCCTCCACCTGATACTTGCCGTACATTACAACACCACCTTGAGTTAGCACAGTACTCCCATCACCAGCAGTTTTAAGTGCTCAAATTTCAACTTTTTTCTTAATTGTGTGCCACAGTTTAGGTCAGGAGTAGATTAATGGGATATAATAATGAGAAAATTATCTCGGTATATAATATATGCCAGGTTTTTATAGCTATAATTGATATTGTTTATTTATACACATACGCGTGAGTGTGTGCGTGCGTGCATTCGTGTTTTTTATAACATAATTTTATTTTAACCTTTATTCCCGTTTAGTTCAACCTGTCTCTTAACAGACAAAAAATAAGTAAATCATATTAATCTCTTCCGAGTGTAAAGATTATTATTAATACGACTAAACGTTCACCACACACCTGTATTTGTGTTCTGCTCTGACGATGAGTGGATAAATTGTGAAATTTTATTGAACAATTATAGACAAGGATAAAAAAGGCAATAAGTTTACAATTGCCAATAAAGAATGTGAGGGAATTACTTCTCACCTGAGACGGAACGTTTTAAATTTACTTCCCAATAATCTTTACAAAGACGGAAATCAGGCAAGGGGGTCCTCCCCCCCTCTTTCCTTCTCTGGCTCTCTCTTCTCATCCCCTCATCCTCCAACTCCCACTCCTTCCAACCCCCCCCCCTTCTCCCACAGTAGCCAAGCACGAGGGCCCTGGACTAACGGGACCCGCCTCCGGGACTTACCAACAATAGAAAAATTCCCTCACTCTGACAACCGGGAAAGTAATTTCTTTATCCCCTCGGGAGATTAGTGCCGTCATAGCCCCGTGCACAGGGAAGTGGGTAATGGCCCCCCATGGTATACTTGGCAGTTCCTTCACGATGGAACCCCCACGTGGAAGGCTGCCAGACCTGGACCTGGACCTATACTTTCAAAGATTCGTAACTTGGATTTGTTTTCTCGTAAATGAAAGTCCAAGAAGGTGTGTAATTAGGGTGGCATTGGGATAAATTTTGCACCGTTGAAGATTAGGTTAGGTTAGGTTAGGTTAGGAAAGATGAAGCTCTTGGAGGTGTCGCTAAATCACATCTTAATTGACCATCACCTGCACAGGCTGTTCGCGGCGCTACTGTAAACTCCTCTGACCTGGCTGTCTATCGTCTGACGTTCTGTTTAATATATATTTTTTTTATTTTGAAGCAGATGTACAACAGAGTTAGCTTTATATTTTTAGAGACACTATATGTGTATAGAACTATGCCCAGTAGATGTCTTCCTCGCCCCATAGGAACACATTGTAAGCTGCTTCTTTGATGGAAACACAGCCACTGACTGTAATTAATGGCCTTAAATTTCTCAACCTTAATATGAGGCCGTCAGTTCTCCTCCTCTATGTCAATTGGCTAAAGACCTGACCACAATCCCGGAAACAGTCCTGACCAAAGAAGCTTTTTCTAACCTCAGAAAAAAATGGCTAAGGTTCCTTCCAAGAGTATGTGTTTATGAAGAATTTATATTGCCAGTCACTATTAAGACAACTTGAATTATATTCTTCGGAGACTTCTCTTTTAAGACTAGTCGACGGGTTGAGAGAGAGAGAGAGAGAGAGAGAGAGAGAGAGAGAGAGAGAGAGAGCACCACTAAACGGCATCGTCCCATTACACCTAAATTAAAACAAAACCTAACATTTCCTCTTGATACACGACAGTATGACACAAACACCTATAGTACAGCCTATGTGTCAGTCTATACTGTACTCATGTCACTACACTCAACACCACAAACTTTACCTCAGACTCATCATATATGCGCCTAAACTACCACCTATACACCTTCACTCTTTCAACAGTCTGGAATATTGCCAGATCAGAACATAAAACAAACCGCAGTTTCACACCTGTATATCGTTAATGCATCAGTATGCAACACTGAATGTCACATTGGCCTTGGTGTTTACTTTGCCCTTTTCGCTAGATGAATTACGTGTGTGTTGACAAAAAGATTCAAACCAACCTCGATTCCTTGCCTGACCTTCCTACGCAATCCTCCAGTGCCACTCATGACCTCAACGCCAGTGCCACTCATAACCTCGACGCCAGTGCCACTCATGACCTCAACGTCACTGCAACTCATAACCTCAACGCCACTGCCACTCATAACCTCGACGCCAGTGCCACTCATGACCTCAACGCCACTGCCACTCATAACCTCAACGCCACTGCCACTCATGACCTCAACTCCAGTGCCACTCATAACCTCGACGCCAGTGCCACTCATAACTTCGACTTCAGTGCCACTCATAACCTCGACGCCAGTGCCACTCACGACTCCAAACGTCAAAGCAGTGAGCCAGTATACGTATAAAGGTAACCGGACAAGTTTCTAAACAGGACCAACCTCTAAGAGAACCTGTATGTCTGCCTCGCTCTAATGGGCTCATAGGGAAGTGTGTCTGGTTTTTGACGGACAATAAGTAGCTTTTTGTTCGCATTTTTTAAGTTGATTGAAAGTGGTTTTTGCGCTCTTGGGAAACTTTTTTGTTTTGTTTTTTGGTGGTGGTTTGATGTACCCAATGATCAGCTCTTGTTATCTGTTTTCCTTTGTTCTAAGTTTTGATTGATTATTTTACTTTTTGTTGATGTTTGGTTTAGATAGTTTTGTACTTTTGAGAATGTTTTTGTTTTTAGTAAGATTCTAGTTTGTGGTTTTGTTTTCGAGATGTTTTGGTTTATGCTCGTGGTTTAGTTTTTTTTATTTTGTACTTTTATATTAGACGTTTTAATTTGTGCTTTTGTTTGTTCTAGATTCTGTTTTAAGCAAGATTCTAGTTTCTCCATTTGTTTTAAATTATAAAGCCTCTGGATTATTCTTCTCTTTAGGCCATTTACATATGAACATTGAGATTCTTGGCCTTGTAATTGGATACACAATCATGTGAATCACTCGATAAGATGGTGTAGGTCATCATGATATACACTAGAATTATATTTGAAAATACACATACAGTGTATAATTAATCTACAAATTCTACGTATTATGAGTAAATTTTTTTCATGGCAGTTATTGATGGTTCAGAATTATCATCGGTGAATTCAGTGGAAGGCGACACTATCAAAGAGCAAAAAATACACACACACACACACACACACACTGAATACCTAACAAAGACCAGAACAAAACAATATTGGGAGCCACAGGAGAGAAAAACAATTTATCTCCACTTCCTTCTAAGGAGACAACTTGTGAAAAGCCGTATGTCACCCGGATGGCCAACTGTCCAAATTTGTATGAGACTGTGAGAGACCCCTTTTCGAGGCAGCAATATCTCTTCGCCTGATTGATCTCTCTTTAGAAACTTTTCACTCCCGAGGAACGAACCTGAAACTGGTGGGAGTCTTATGTGTCAGGAGTTAGATGGGAGTCGGGTTTTTTTTCGGCTTGGAATATATGTAAGAGTTATGTGTCTTTATTTTTTGGGGGGAAGAAAAAGATCTGCGCCGTAAAAAAATTATGTAGATATTCATTATTTCGTATCTGAGGAGAAAAGATGTGACGCCTGGAGAGTGTTTACTTGTTGGTGCAAAGTGTTGGGGGTGACGTTGGTCAGGGACCTTTGTGGTAGAACTTTTCGCCGAGGAGCCTGCTGGGATTGGCACTGTTATGTAAGGAAGACATTATAATAACAATTGTTGGTTGTAAGCTAATGCAAGTAGCAGCTGTAATGGTGTCGTTTGAACGGTATAATAGGGTAAAGGCACCACCGATTGGATAGAATAAAACAGATATAAAACAACAACATCATCACTACAACATATAAAAGTACAACATCATCACTACACCAGATATAAAAATACATCATCACTACAACATATAAAACTGCATCATCACTACAACATATAAAACTACATCATCACTACACCAGATATAAAACTACAACATCATCACTACACCAAATATAAAACTACAACATCATCACTACACCAGATATAAAAATGCATCATCACTACAACGTATAAAACTACATCATCACTACACTAGATATAAAACAACATCATCAATACACCAGATATAAAAATACATCATCACTACAACATATACAACTACAACATCATCACTACAATATATAAAACTACAACATCATCACTGCACCAGATATAAAACAACAACATCATCACTACAACATATAAAACTACAACATCATCACTACACCAGATATAAAACAACAACATCATCACTACAACATATAAAACTACAACATCATCACTACACCAGATATAAAAGTACAACATCATCACTACACCAGATATAAAAATACATCATCACTACAACATATAAAACTACATCATCACTACACCAGATATAAAACTACAACATCATCACTACACCAGATATAAAACTACAACATCATCACTACACCAGATATAAAACTACAACATCATCACTACACCAGATATAAAAATACATCATCACTACAACATATAAAACTACATCATCACTACACCACATATAAAACTACAACATCATCACTACACCAGATATAAAAATACATCATCACTACAACATATAAAACTACATCATCACTACACCAGATCTAAAACAACATCATCACTACACCAGATATAAAAATACATCATCACTACAACATATAAAACTGCAACATCATCACTACACCAGATATAAAACAACAACATCATCATTACAACATATAAAAGTACAACATCATCACTACACCAGATATAAAAGTACAACATCATCACTACACCAGATATAAAAATACATCATCACTACAACATATATAACTACAACATCATCACTACACCAGATATAAAAATACATCATCACTACAACATATAAAACTACAACATCATCACTACACCAGATATAAAACTACAACATCATCACTACACCAGATATAAAAATACATCATCACTACAACATATAAAACTACAACATCATCACTACACCAGATATAAAACTACAACATCATCACTACACCAGATATAAAAATACATCATCACTACAACATATAAAACTACATCATCACTACACCAGATATAAAACTACAACATCATCACTACAACATATAAAACTACAACATCATCACTACACCAGATATAAAACAACAACATCATCACTACAACATATAAAACTACATCATCACTACACCAGATATAAAAAACAACACATCACTACACCAGATATAAAAATACATCATCACTACAACATATAAAACTACATCATCACTACACCAGATATAAAACTACAACATCATCACTACACCAGATATAAAACTACATCATCACTACACCAGATATACTACATCATCACTACAACACTACATCACTACACCACATATAAAACTACAACATCATCACTACACCAGATATAAAAATACATCATCACTACAACATATAAGACTACATCATCACTACACCAGATATAAAACTACAACATATAAGACTACATCATCGCTACACCAGATATAAACTACAATATCACTACATCTACACTACAGCACATCTACACTACAGCAGAACATTACATCACTATCACTACACTATAAGTCACTCTTTTCTTGTGAATCTTTTGTCACATGTGAAAATTCCAACCTTATTATATGTTCAGTTACACTTTACCCCCCGAAAAAAAAGTTTACCTCATTAGCTTCATCTCAATAACTTTCCAAATAAGATGGTAGAAGAGATGACTAGCTACCAAGAGGGATCACACCTGGTGGAGTTCGGTTATGCCGACTTTGAAAAAATATTCAAAAAGACCGGTATTTTGGGCGAAGGGGTCAGTGGCGAAGTATTGCTGGGAGAGTTTTTCAACAGACCTGCCTGCGCTAAAATAGGAGTAAGCCATGGCGTCAACAACATCTTTAAAAGTGAGATAGAAAACAATTTAAAAGTAAATGGCGCTGGTGGATCCCCCATCCTGCTGGGGTCGTGCATCGATTACCCGGTAATGATCTTCTCAGTCTGCCAGGGTCAATCATTGTACGACATTATCGATAATTTATTTGTTTTATCTCCCACCCGGTCGATAAACCTCTTCCTACCCATAGCTGAAGGCCTAGCCGAGGTACACAGCCGGGGTATCATCCATAATGACATTAAAGGGGATAATGTTCTGCTGGAGAAGAATCCCGATGGATCCTTCACCTCCCACCTTATCGATTTTGGCTTATCAAGAGTCGAAGGTGGCCACCTGACCTTACGCAGCAACCCGTACGGGAGCCATTACGCCCCCGAGCTATTTAAAGGTCAACCCTGCACCCCGGCCAGCGACATTTATTCGCTTGCAGTGATGATCTCCGACACCCAAAATACCTTTGACAACCTCTGGCCGCCAGGGGTTAAAGACCTGTGCAAGAAAATGCTCTGCCGCAGCCCACAGCACCGCCCAAGTCTCGCTAAAGTGATTGAAGTTTTTAAGCAGTCCCTCGAGGAGCTCTCCCTTGAGGTGCTCTCCCCCTCCAAGACACACCACTGATACAACATGTACAGTAGGCCTATATATCAGATGCCACTGAGAGCTCATGCTCTCACTTGGCTGAGCCATGTCAATACCGTCACAATAGTCCATTCTGTATATTATTATGGGTAAATAAACGGTTAAATATAAATATTATCAATATGAATATCCTCCTCCTCGACCCACCTCTCCTCTTCCTCCTCCACGCACCAACAGCCTTTGTAAGAGATAAACACACCATTACCCCTTCTACAGCTACTACTGTTTAGTGGGAATAGTAATAGTTTCATTTTTGCATTGTACCTGTAAATAAATGAAATAAATAAATAATTAAATTTTAACCTACAACTCAGAAATTGACTTTTTATCCTTTACACATGTGCGTGACTAATGATGTTCTACCACAGTTGACAGATCACCTGAAGACTTGTACCTGATCATTAAATACCTTAACGCTAACCGAATATAACCCAATCCAGCCTAACTCAGCCTAACATAACTCAACCCAAACCAACCTACCATAGCATTACATAACATAACCTAACCCAGCCTAACATAACTCAACCCAAACCAACCTACCATAGCATTACATAACATAACCTAACTCAGCCTAACATAACTCAACCCAAACCAACCTACCATAGCATTACATAACATAACCTAACCTAACCCAGCCTAACATAACTCAACCCAAACCAACCTACCATAGCATTACATAACATAACCTAACCTAACCCAGCCTAACATAACTCAACCCAAACCAACCTACCATAGCATTACATAACCTAACCTAACCCAGCCTAACATACGAATGGAGGAAACTGCAGCGGGCCTATTGGCCCATACTGGGCATTCCCATTTACACCCAACCCCTATCGCTTATATATCCATCCAACCTGTTTGAAGCGTATTCGAGTTAATGATGGTGTTTGGTAACTTGTTCCAGTCGTCCACTACTCTATTTCCAAACCAATGTTTACCTATTTCGCGCCTAAATCTAAATTTGTCTAATTTAAAACTATTGTTACGAGTTTGCTCCTGGTTGGATAGTTTGAGTTCCTTTGTAATGTCCGCTTTGTTCAGCCCTGACTTTCCATTTATACACCTCGATCATATCGCCCCTCGCTCTACGTCTCTCGAGGGAGTGCAAATTAAGAAGCTTTAACCTTTCTCTGTACTCAAGGTTCCTAATGCCCGGGATTAGTCTTGTCATTCTCCTCTGAATTCTTTCCAAGGATTCTATGTCCATTCTGTAATACTGTGGCCAGAATTGAACTGCGTAACCCAAGTGAGGTCTCACAAGCGCAAGATATAGTTTTAAGATGACCTCGCTAGTCTTGTAATTAAGAATCATTTAACGTCCCCTTTGTTTTTACAGGAAATATATTTTTATGGTGTATTTTGGTGTGTGTGTGTGTGTGTGTGCGGATCTTCATCTTCTCTGGAAAATCCCCATTTATGAAAAAATCTCTGAAACTTACAGAACTAATACGTCAAAGAAACCTGACCTAACCTTACCTAACTTCCTAGCAGGAGGCCCCGCCCCCAGACCCCTGCCATATTAAACAGAAAGTATTTTTGGATATCTGGTACTAGTGAAAGCAACTTGGTGGAGGGGTCAGCGTGTAATTTTACCTGTTTAGTGGACATGAGAGTACTGAACGGGTCGGTTGTAAACACACAGATGACACGCGGTGACTTTGCAGATTTCCCGAGGAATATTTACAGTAAATAATTCATCTTTCGCCATTTCTTCCAAAATAATGACCATCCAAGAATGCTGAATTGTAACGTAACCTATATCTAAAGTCCAAGAAATAAAACATTAACTCTTTCTATAGAAACTGGCGGAAATGTTAAAACGAATCTTAACCAGTGACTTAATATCAAGAAATCTAGGAGTGAGTGACTATAACATCAGTTCATAACACTTTTCCCTCTCCTCACCCTTATCGATATATTTCTGGACATTTCTAAAGCCTTTGATACTGTCGGCCATACCCTCCTCCTGTCAAAGCTTGAACATTACGGCGTTAGGGGCCTGTCCCACAATTGGTTTACGTCATATCTGTCCAACAGGAAGCAGTATGTCTGCTACAATAATCATCAATCTGACTCCTCACCAATTTTGTATAGCATCCCCCCCAAGGTTTCATTCTCGGTCCTGTGCTGGTCTTGTTGTACATAAATGATATAGTTCACGCCAGCGCACTCGTAAAATACAACTTATTTGCCGACGATAGTAACCTTTATGCCAGCACTGAACACTGAATTGACTAAAGTCAGGACCTGGGTAACACGTAATAAACTGACTTTAAACTTTGACAAAAAAAAAACCACAACACGATCATTCACAGAAGGAAAAACTTACCCCCAGACTTGGACCCCCTGTACCTTGGAAATACAATCTTCAAACGTGAACAAAATATTTAATTCCTCAGAGTTATTGTTGATGATAAACTTAGCAGGAGGAACCACATCAAGCCATTCAAAGTAAAGTCAATAAACAGTGCTGTATTTTGTATCAAACTCGACAGTCACTCACTCTCACAGCAATGAAAGAAATCTATCATAATCTTGCTTACCAACACCTGATACACTGTCACACACTATGGGGGGCCTCTGGCTCTTCAGAAACACAACCCCTGATCACTGCACAGAAGAGAGTTGTGCGGACAATGACCTACTTGAAAAAACTGATCACACTATCAAACAATTTGCTAAATTGAAAATGTTAAAATTCGAAGATATTAACACCTACTGCTGTGCCCTATTTGTTTACAAAACTGTCAATCACTTGGTTGACAATAATCATTTCCAGTTCCGGAATAATCAGAGCTACTAAGACCACCCTCCATGCGCTCCTCTCAGTCCCAAACCTCCATAAAATATCACGGTGTGAAGGTGTGGAACAACTTACCCCCACCCATCCGAGCAAAGACTACACTCCCTTCCTTAATCATCTCTTAAAAAAATTATATTGTATAAGTATTAATTTTTTTTGTAATACCTACTTTATATTCCAACTTTTATTGTACCACCAAAACCATTATATCAGAAATTATTATGTAGATAGACAGAAATTACCATTGCAATAGATATAATTGCCAACTAGACATGACCCATGTTGTACTGCTTCCCTCTCTTATCATATTTATGTATATCAACTCCACTGTATAATATGTATGTACTTATAATATAAATGTAAAAAATAATCATAAAATAAATATATATATATCGAAGTGATAACCGTGGTAACATTCTGATATGTTCTTATTACCACCAAGCTATTGTACTATTCCAGATGATTCTAAATGTTACATAATACTTCCTTGAGATAAATGTACAGTATACACCATGTGCCTAAAAGAGAGCTCAGGTTCTCAACTGGCTCAGTCAAGTTAATATTGTTATTATTTTCCACTCTGTATCTGTGTTTTTCTGGCTAAATAAACTGTTTCAATGTCAGTATATCCCTCTATCACCAGGTGGGGTCATACTTCGGGTACAGTGTGGCAGTGGGTGACATGAACGGAGACAGGCTGGCGGACGTGGTTGTGGGCGCCCCGTGGTACACACACCTTCAAGGCTCTCAGGACTACGAGGTGGGGCTGGTGACACTCTACACCCAAACACCGCAGGTATGGTGACCACGCTACAGTACCACCTGTAGCAGGAAGGGTGATTAGTGTTCATTACCTGGAGGTATAAGATTATGTGTTTATTATTGGCCGTCTGGAGAGTCAAGGCAGTACATAGATAGTGGTGGTTTGTTAAACTGAAAAATAATTTTATTGATAACATGTACTGTATCCAAACCTAGTGAAACCTAATCTAACCTAACCAATCGTAATCACACCGAACCTAACCTCACCTAACCAAACCTCACCTCACCAAACCAAACCAAACCAAACCAAACCAAACCAAACCAAACCTAACCTAACCTAACCTAACCAAACCTCACCTCACCAAACCAAACCAAACCAAACCAAACCAAACCTAACCTAACCACACTCCCCCTCTCTCTACCCCACAGCACAACTTCCAGCTTAAAGTCAAACTCACTGGTGTCCGTTCACGCAGTCACTTCGGGTTGTCTGTTGCCTGCCTGGGTGACATCAACAGAGACGGGTATGATGACCTGGCTGTAGGGGCACCCAGGGACGGTCCTAGCGGCAGGGGAGGTGTACTTGGGGTGTTATTCCATTTACAAGTCTTGGTGTTGAGTCTGTGTTTATGTCGGATTGAACAGGCTTTTGTGTTTTGTTTACTTGTTTGGTGGTATAACCTTTGTTTACTTGTTTGGGGGTATAGCTTTTGTTTACTTGTTTGGTGGTATAGCTTTTGTTTACTTTTTTGGGGATATAGCTTTTGTTTACTTGTTTGGTGGTATAACCTTTGTTTACTTGTTTGGGGGTATAGCTTTTGTTTACTTGTTTGGTGGTATAGCTTTTGTTTACTTTTTTGGGGGATATAGCTTTTGTTTACTTGTTTGGTGGTATAGCTTTTGTTTACTTTTTGGGGATATAGCTTTTGTTTACTTGTTTGGTGGTATAGCTTTTGTTTACTTGTTTGGGGGTATAGCTTTTGCTTACTTGTTTGAGGGTATAGTTTTTGTTTACTTGTTTGGGGTATAGCTTTTGTTTACTTGTTTGAGGGTATAGCTTTTGTTTACGTGTTTGGGGGTATAGCTTTTGTTTACTTGTTTGAGGGTATAGCTTTCGTTTACTTGTTTGAGGGTATAACTTTTGTTTACTTGTTTGAGGGTATAGCTTTTGTTTACTTGTTTGAGGGTATAGCTTTTGTTTACTTGTTTTGTTTGTCTTTATGTGTGGCTTTCGGTGTCAAATTAATCCCCAGGTATTCTATCTAATTACTGTTTACTTGACGTCCCCAGCAGGTATTTCTGTCTAATTACTGTTTACTTGACGTCCCCAGCAGGTATTTTTGTCTAATAACTGTTTACTTGACGTCCCCAGCATGTATTTCTGTCTAATTACTGTTTACTTGACGTCCCCAGCAGGTATTTTTGTCTAATAACTGTTTACTTGACGTCCCCATCAGGTACTACTGTCGGAGTTGCTGGCGCAGGATAGCGTGAACACCTTCGGGTGGTCTCTGGTGGCGGGCGAGGACCTGGATGGGAACGAGTACCCCGACCTGGTAGTTGGCGCCCACGACACTAACAGCGCCTTCGTCTTCCGCACTAGACCCGTCGTGTAGGTTAACGCTACCATTAAGTAAGTATCTCTCTGACTCACCTAGACCACTTGTGACTCACCTAGACCGTTTATGACTCACCTAGACCGTTTATGGCTCACCTAGGCCGTTTATGACTCACCTATACCGTTTATGACTCACCTGGACCGTTTATGACTCACCTAGACCGTTTATGACTCACCTAGACATGTAATACCTAACCTAACCTAACCTAACCTAACCCAACCAAACCAAACCCACCTAACCCAACCCAACCTACCCCCACTTAACCTATCATAACCTAACCCAACCAAACCTAACCAAACATAACCTAACCCAACCCAACCAAACCTAACCAAACCTAACCTAACCTAGCGTTCCTCCTGCCACAGATTCAAGTCCAAAAGCGGGATAATGGACTTAGACGTCAGGGGATGTTCGCTTCAGGACTCTACCGAGGTGCCATGTGTGTCTCTCCAGTACTGCCTGAGTTACACTGGTCACCGCGTCCTCAATACCCTACGTAAGTACCTTGACCTTGGTGTGTGATGTTGGTGTTCTGCTAGGGGGGTATTTTTCTGTCTTTATTTCTCCTTGTTTCTCTCTCTCTCTCTCTCTCTCTCTCTCTCTCTCTCTCTCTCTCTTTTGTCTTTTCTATCTATTTATCTATATCTTTTTCTCTCTCTCTATCTTAATCTCTCTCTAAATCTCCCTATATATCTTAATCTAATCTAAATTAACTTAAGTTAGATTAGATTAGGGAGATTAGGTTAATTTAAAGTCAATTCTATTCGTAGCTTCCCTGTGTGTGTTAGGTTAGGTTAAATGACGTTAGATTATGTTAATTTGAGTTATATTAAGTTAGTTTATGTTAGGTTAGGTTAAGTTTCGTATCTCCTATCATAAAACTTATCTTTGTACCTGTGTGTGTCAAAGATGGAAGTTAGGTTAGGTTAAGTTAAATGAGGTTAGGTTAGGTTAAATTAAATGAAGTTAGGTTAGGTTAACTTAGACACTCATATGTGTGTACCTGTGTGTGTCAGAGATGGCGGTGTGGGTGAGGGTGGACACACACTCGGACCTGCCCAGGATGTTCTTCTTACACCGTGAACCAGAGTCTTCCAACAACATCACCATGAACCTAAGGAAGGCTGTCGAGAACTGCACTACTGTGTACACCTATATCTCTGTGAGTACCGTACCTAACCTAACCTAACCTAACCTAAGCCTGTTCTGTGAGGGTTTGAGAGAGTTATGTGTTTTGTGAGTACCCCAGTACAGTATATCCAACATACCCCAGTATAACCAACATACCCCAGTATAACCAACATATTCCAGTATATCCAACATACCCCAGTATAACCAACATATTCCAGTATAGCCAACATACCCCAGTATAACCAACATATTCCAGTATATCCAACATACCCCAGTATAACCAACATACCCCAGTATTACCAACATACCCCAGTATAACCAACATAACCCCAGTATAATCAACATACCCCAGTATATCCAACATACCCCAGTATAACCAACATATTCCAGTATATCCAACATACCCCAGTATAACCAACATATTCCAGTATATCCAACATACCCCAGTACCAGTATAACCAACATACCCCAGTATTACCAACATACCCCAGTATAACCAACATACCCCAGTATAACCAACATACCCCATATACCAACATACCCCAGTATAACCAACATACCCCAATATAACCAACATACCCCAGTATAACCAACATACCCCAGTATAACCAACATACCCCAGTATAACCAACATACCCCAATATAACCAACATACCCCAGTATAACCAACATACTCCAGTATAACCAACATACCCCAGTATAACCAACATAAGGCCTCACTCTTACAGGGAAAACGGCTGTAGTGTACAAGGCCGACCAATCATAATCCATCACTTGTTGCAACCCTTTTTTTTGATTGGCTGGCACCATTCCCTTTTATGATTGGTTGTTTGGGTCGTCATCCATCATCCACTCGGGAGAAGTTTTCCTTCTTGTAACATCCACCGGAGTCGTTAACGGTGTGTGTGTGTGTGTGTGTGCAGACTTGTTATCCATCTTCTACCATCTGGAACTGCGTCTTGTACACATGACACACACACACACACACACGTACACACACACACACTGAGTCTCTGGTCAAACTTGCGCCCCCTAAAGGAGTGATGATGAACAGGTCTCTCTCTCTCTCTCTCTCTCTCTCTCTCTAATCCCGTGTCTCTCTCTCCCTCTCTCCATTACAGCCGGAGCCTCGTGACAAACTGACTC
Organism: Homarus americanus; assembly: GCF_018991925.1. Lineage (NCBI taxonomy): Eukaryota > Metazoa > Arthropoda > Malacostraca > Decapoda > Nephropidae > Homarus > Homarus americanus. The sequence continues at coordinate 1,069 of NW_024742261.1, read as the reverse complement.
CCTTGGTGGCGGAGATGGTAAGCGGGCTGGTGGAGGCAGCAGGGGCGGACACCACACTGCTGAGGCCCGTGTTGGCTCCCACCTCGTCCGAGAGTCAGACCCACACCGCTGTCGTCCACATCAAGAACAACTGTGGGGACGATAATGTGTGTGTACCTGACCTGTCCGTCACTGTCGATATGTGAGTGTTGATTGTGTCTCTATAGCGACCTGACCTGACCTGACCTCTCCGTCACTGTCGATATGTGAGTGTTGATTGTGTCTCTATAGCGACCTGACCTGACCTGACCTGACCTCTCCGTCACTGTCGATATGTGAGTGTTGATTGTGTCTATAACGACCTAACATAATCTAACCTGACCTGACCTGACCTGACCTAACCTAACCTGACCTAACCTAACCTAACCTAACCTAACCTAACCTGTCGTACGTAACCTAACTTTAAAAACTATATTCTTGTTACGGGAATTAATGTATAGAAAACAGAATCTATGTAACTGTTTGATATTAACCTGAAATACAGCCTATTTACTGTATCTTACGTTACAGAGATCGACTTTATCCAGGTTACATAAATAATATACTCGTTCAAGGAGGTTTTACAGACTTCAGAGGATACAGCGACTGACTGTATTGATGATTTTTACAGAAGCTTTATTTCTGACTGTTTGTGAGGTGAACTGTATCCGGGTTACAGAGTTATGAGTGACAGTGGGTTTAGTCAAGAGTTACAGGGGGACGGATTACATTACAGGTAGATACAGTAAAGTTAAATAGTGTTTGACTACAGTTACAGGTAAAATAATGAGTTACAGGCAGAATACAGTGAATATAATGAAGATACAGTGAGAGGTGGTGATGGTATAGAGGCTCGGGTTATTACTGTATTGGGATCACCTGAAGAATTGTCACCCCAGAGTTTGACAGGGTGACGATTCTTCAGGTGATCCCTGTATTGTACTGTAAAATTACACCACCACCATCATCACCACCAACACCACCACTACCATCACTACCACCACTACCATCACTACTACCACCACCACCACTACCATCACCACCACCACCA
>NW_024742260.1:0-8995 GCF_018991925.1 Homarus americanus | reverse complement strand
GACCATGATTATAACAACCACGACAATGATGATAACAACGTCGACCATGATTATAATAACCACGAATATGATTATAACAACCACGACCATGATTATAACAACCACGACCATGATTCTAACAACCACGACCATGATTATAACAACCACGACCATGATAATAACAATCACGAGTATGATTATAACAACCACGACCATGATTATAACAACAACGACCATGATTATAAAAACCACGACCATGATTGTAACAACTACGACCATGATTATAACAACCACGACTATGATAACAACAATCACAACTATGATTATAACAACCACGACCATGATTCTATCAAACGTGCCCATGATTATAAAAGCCACGACCATGATTATAACAACCACGACCGTGATTATAACAACCACGACTATGATTATAACAACCACGACTCAAATTATAACAACCAAGACCATGATTATAACAACCACGACCATGATTATTTCAACCACGACTATGATTAGAACAATCACGACAATGATTATAACACCCACGACCATGATTATAACAACTACGATTACGTTCATAACCACAACCATGATTATAACAACCACAACTATGATTATAACAACCACGACCATGATTATAACATCCACGACTATGATAATAACAATCACGACTATGATTATAACAACCACGACCGTGATTATATCAACTGCGGCTATGATTATAACAACCACGACCGTGATTATAACAACCACGACTATTACTATAACAACCACCACCATGATTATAACAACCACGACCGTGATTATAACAACCACGACTATGATTATAACAACCACGACTCTGATTATAATAACCAAGACCATGATTATAACAACCACGAGCATGATTATTTCAACCACGACTATGATTAGAACAATCACGACAATGATTATAAAACCCACGACCATGATTATAACAACTACGATTATGATCATAACCACAACCATAATTATAACAACCACGACTATGATTATAACAACCACGACCATGATTATAACATCCACGACTATGATAATAACAATCACGACTATGATTATAACAACCACGACCGTGATTATATCAACTATGCCTATGATTATAACAACCACGACCATGATTATAACAACCACGACTATCATTATAACAACAACGACCATGATTATAAAAACCACGACCATGATTATAACAACCACAACCATGTTTATAACAACCACGAATATGATTATAACAACCACGACCATGATTATAACAACCACGACCAACATTATAACACCTACGAAGATGATTATAACAACCACGACTATGATTATAACAACCACGAACATGATTATAACAACCAAGACCATGATTATAACAACCACGAGCATGATTATTTCAACCACGACTATGATTAGAACAATCACGACAATGATTATAAAACCCACGACCATGATTATAACAACTACGATTATGATCATAACCCCAACCATAATTATAACAACCACGACTATGATAATAACAATCACGACTATGATTATAACAACCACGACCGTGATTATATCAACTATGCCTATGATTATAACAACCACGACCATGATTATAACAACCACGACTATTATTATAACAACAACGACCATGATTATAAAAACCACGACCATGATTATAACACCCACGACCATGATTATAACAACCACGACCAACATTATAACAACTACGAAGATGATTATAACAACCACGACTATGATTATAACAACCACGAACATGATTATAACAACCACGACCATGATTATAATATCCACGACTATGATTATAACAACAACGACTATGATTATAACAACCACGACCATGATTATAACAACCACGACTATAATTAAAACAACCACGACCATGATTATAACAACCACGACTATGATTATAACAACCACGACCATGATTATAACCACCACGACCATGATTACTTCATCCACTACTATAATTATAACAGCCACGAATATGATTATAACAACCACGACCATGATTATAACAACCACGACCATGATTATAACAACGACTATGATTATAACAACCACGACTATGATTATAACAACCACCACCATGATTATATCAACCACGACTATGATTATAAAAATCACGACTATGATTATAACAACCAAGACCATGATTATAACAACCACGACCATGATTATAACAACCACGGCCATAATTATAACAACCACGACTATGATTATATCAACCACGACCATGATTATAACAACCACGGTTATGATTATAACAACCACGACTATGATTATAACAACCAAGACCATGATTATAACAACCACGACAATGATGATAACAACGTCGACCATGATTATAACAACCACGAATATGATTATAACAACCACGACTATGATTATAGCAACCACGACTATGATTATAACACCCACGACCATGATTATAATAACCACGACTATGATTATAACAACCACGACCATGATTATAACAACCACGACCATGATTATAACAACCACGACCATGATAATAACAATCACGACTATGATTATAACAACCACGACCATGATTATAACAACCACGACCATGATTATAACAACCATGACCATGATTATAACAACCACGACCATGATTATAGCAACCACGACTCTGATAACAACAATCACGACTATGATTATAACAACCACGACCATGATTATATCAAACGCGCCCATGATTATAACAACCACGACCATGATTATAACAAATATAACAACCACGACCATGATTATAACAACCACGACTATGATTATAACAACCACGACTATGATTTTAACAACCACGACCATGATTATAACAATCACGACTATGATTATAACAACCACGACCATGATTATAACAACCACGACCATGATTATAACAACCACGAATATGATTATAACAACCACGACCATGATTATAACAACCACGACCATGATTACAACATCCACGACTATGATTATAACAGCCACGACTATGATTATAACAACTGGGACCATGATTATAACAACTACGACCATTATTATAACAACCACGACTATGATTATAACAACCCCCACAATGATTATAACAACCACGAGTATGATGATAACAACGTCGACTATGATTATAACAACCACGAATATGATTATAACAACCACGACCATAATTATAACAACCACGACCATGATTATAACAACCACGACCATAATAATAACAATCACGACTATGATTATAACAACCACGACCATGATTATAACAGCCACGACCATGATTATAACAACCACGACCATGATTATAACAACCACGACCATGATTATAACAACCACGACCGTGATTATAACAACCACGACTATGATTATAACAACCACGACTCTGATTATAACAACCGAACCATGATTATAACAACCACGACCATGATTATTTCAGCCACGACTATGATTGATCGACAATGATTATAACGCAGGACCGCCAGTTATAACAACCTTTGCGATTGCGATCTTAACCACAACCGCGATTATAACAACTGGGACCATGATTATAACAACTACGACCATTATTATAACAACCACGACTATGATTATAACAACCCCCACCATGATTATAACAACCACGAGTATGATGATAACAACGTCGACTCTGATTATAACAACCACGAATATGATTATAACAACCACGACCATGATTATAACAACCACGACCATGATTATAACAACCACGACCATAATAATAACAATCACGACTATGATTATAACAACCACGACCATGATTATAACAACCACGACCATGATTATAACAACCACGACCATGATTATAACAACCACGACCATGATTATAACAACCACGACCGTGATTATAACAACCACGACTATGATTATAACAACTACGACTCTGATTATAACAACCAAGACCATGATTATAACAACCACGACCATGATTATTTCAACCACGACTATGATTAGAACAATCACGACAATGATTATAACACCCAGGACCATGATTATAACAACTACGATTACGATCATAACCACAACCATGATTATAACAACCACAACTATGATTATAACAACCACGACCATGATTATAACATCCACAACTATGATAAAAACAATCCCGACTATGATTATAACAACCACGACCGTGATTATATCAACTGCGCCTATGATTATAACAAGAACGACCATGATTATAACAACCACGACTATTACTATAACAACCACCACTATGATTATAACAACCACGACCATGAATATATCAACCACGGCCATGATTATAACAATCACGACTATGATTATATCAACTACAACCATGATTATAACAACCACGACTATGATTATAACAACCACGACCATGGTTATAACAACCACGACTATGATTATAGCAACCACGACCATGGCTATAACAAACTTACTGCACTATGATTATTGTATGTATATTATGTATGCTGGATGGATGTATGTATACTATGTGCTCCATTTATATTTATTCAGTCTGGGGCTAGCAGCGCAAAATGTTATTACCATATCCCCATGCTTAATTCTCTCAATGTGCCTGGCGACGTATGGAAGCTGCTAATGTATCACTTGCCATACGTCATCTATAGCAGTTGACCAGGAGCCTAGCTGAGGAGTGCTACCCCCCCCTCTGTGTACATACTCTTATCCAGTAAACTGAACCTACAAAACTATACAGGTGTTTGTGTTCTCTCCTGTATATAGAACTTATTACCCAGAACACCTAACATGACGCAGTGCGTAGTTTTACTGGATTATTACGAGTGATTAGTGCAAGTTTGTGAAAGCCGGCTTATGGACTCCCGCCTTGTGTCAACTGCCGCGTCATCCCTCCTCGAAGAATTTCGCAACTTTGAGCAGTGTCAGTGACAGTGATTTTCTGTGAAGTGTTTAGTGCATTGTGTGTTTCGTGCCATTCATGTGTGACCTTGTTCGAACGGATTTCCAAGGTATACGGCATGTTCTGGGCATTTGTGGGGTGTAGAGCTCAGCGCACCCTCCTCTGACCGTTTACAGAGAGCGACTGAGCTACTCCTATCTCCACCCACCTCCCTCACAGCGCCGCCTCCACCCCCCCTCACAGCTGGGGCGAGACGCTCTCCTTGCGTGGGACACACACACATACATGTACTAACACTTGCTGACCGCGCGGTTTCTTATATATATTTTATATATATAACCTACTTATCTGTGTATTTAATTAAAAATTTTTGTCTGAAATCTTGTTGATACGACGGGCTGACCGGTCAACACTGATTTAAGACACAGCACACAGAGGAAGTAGTTATGTCTCATGCCTTACGTAGCCGTGGACCCAGCGCCTGGATGAGTCAAGCGGATGATAGTCCCCCAGAGATGGATGACCAGGCTGACCATGACACCCCAGCTCCCACAACATCGCGCAGCCCTTCACCTCACCATTCAGCGTTATCTCCAGAGATAATTGCCTTAATGAAGTTTATGAGAGATGAGAGACGCGAGGATGAAGCTCACAGACGTTTGGCGGATGAGCACAGAAGGCAAGCAGAGGCAGAACGAGACCACCAACGGAGAATGGAAGACAGTGCACGGTTTGAAGCCTTGATATCTCGCCTCACTGTTAACCAAGCCCCTGGCTCTAACACTGCCTCGGTACTGAATGGTTCAGATACCTCATCCATGCTTCCTTCACGCCCCCCAGCCCCACCTAAAGCAGCAGCTCAAACGCCGCCCATCTTGGAGCCTGATGTAAATTTCCAGACTTTTCGCGAATGGCGGCGGCGGTGGACTGATTATGCTACAATGGTGGATCTCCAGAGTTTGTCACAGCCTAAACAACTCATCCAGCTGCGTATGTGCCTGTCCCTGGAAGTTCAGCGTGTCTTAGAACATACGTTGCAGGTACCCCCAACCTCTTCGCTGTCTGTAGAGGAGGTACTGGACGTTCTACAACGGCACATCAAAGGACAGCAGAATGAAGCTCTGCGCAGGAGGGAATTGTTTAGCTGCAGACAGATGGAGGGCGAGTCTTTTGACGCTTTTTATGTACGCCTTAAGAGAGCCTCGGAAGAGGTAGATATATGTTTAGGCCACCACCAGCAGTGCGAGGAGACCCAGTTGAAGCAGGTGATCCTGATGGGTGTTAAGGACGAGGAACTTGTCCAACGCCTCACCTCCCTCGACTCTCCCTCTTCTCTTCAGGATGTGTTGACGATATGTCGCTCCTATGAGGCTGCCAGGTGTGCCACCTCTGCCATCCGAGCTCCCCCTACAGCTGTACGCGCTGTGTCCCGGTACAAGAAGGACAAGAAGTCTGCTCCCACGCCTTCGCCCACCACGTCCACGCCCGGTTCATTTTGTAACAACTGTGGTAAGCAGCACGGAACACAGGTGTGTCCAGCTGCTCAGTCTACCTGCAACAGTTGTGACCGTATGGGCCACTGGTCGCTCACAGTGCGGTGCCCAGCTAAGTACGCACAGTGCAATGTGTGCGGTCGTCTGGGCCACTATGACAAGTGTTGCCCTACCCACGAACCCAAGGGACAGCGTCGGCGGAAGCTTCGGCGCCCTTCTACCAGTGAGGGCCGCCCACAGTCGCCAAATCAGAGGCACGACGACCCTGGACAAAGCCCGACCCATTTTAGGAGGGTGTACTCCTCGCATCCCAGGACCAAAGTCCCCCAGTACATCAGCGTCATCGTGACCTACGGCGGTGTGTCATCCTGTCTTCAGATGTTGCCCGACACCGGCGCTGATGCTACAGTCATCGGTCCCCAGCATTTGCGATGCTTGGGGCTCTCTCCAAGCGATCTAGGACCGCCTCCCGAGGACCTCCGCTTTATGGCAGATGGTTCACAGATGGCCCCAGCCCTGGGTTCACTCTATGCACATGTCACCTTTGGCAACAGGTCGTGTCAGGCCTGGATTGACGTGCATAATGGTGTCCCGACTCCCTTGCTGTCCTACAGACATTGTCAAGAGTTGGCCATCATCTCCCAGGACTTCCCAACACCGATTCTCGAGGTAAATTACGCCAACAGGGTGCATGAAAGGAGCAGCAACTACCCTGCTGCCGCCCTACCCCTACCTCTGGCCAGTGACACCTCTCCTTCGGTAGTTGTCCCTGCTGCATCACGTCCCCACGCCTTGGCTCGCCTTCACGACAGTCACCGTGGAGCCGAGGCCACCAAACGGCGTGCAAAACAGACTGTGTTCCGGCCTGGCATCGACCCCGACATCTCCAATGCTGTCCAGGTGTGTAAGCCCCGCCACGTATTACAACCCAGCCAGCAGCAGGTACCCTTCATGAGTGACGACAACCCCACCCGCCCCTTTGAGTCTGTGTCGGCCGACTTTTTCTGTGCGTCAGGAAAGTCCTTCCTGGTTATCGTCGACCGTCTCTCTCTGGTTGGCCGGTTGTCATCAAGGGCGGTAATGACACGACGTCTGCCGCCACCATCAGCAAGTTCCGCCACTACTTCCGTGACGTGGGCGTTCCTGTACGCCTGCGAACCGACGGAGGGCCTCAGTTCACAAGCCGGGACTTTGCTGCGTTCCTTGACCGATGGGGAGTCCGGCATGTGTTGTCATCGCCCCATTACCCGCAGTCCAACGGCCACGCTGAGGCTGCTGTCAAATCTTTGAAGCACCTCATCCTTAAGGTGGCCCCTTCTGGGAATATTGACTGCGAGGCCTTCGACCGGGGTCTTCTTGAACTCCGCAACACACCTAACTACACCGGACGCTCCCCTGCCCAGGTCTTGTATGGACGCCCCCTTCGTTCTTGTGTCCCTGCTCACCCTCAATCCTTCTCTAAGGAGTGGCAGGCCAAGACAGAGGATTGTGATCGCCGAGCCGCCGAACGTGTTCAAGACGTCGTCGCCCGCTACAACGACCACGCCTGTTCTCTCCCCAGGTTGAGTGTCGGCACCCAAGTCCGTGTTCAGGACCCGACCTCCCTACGTTGGGACAAAGTAGGCGTAGTCATGGGTCTCGGCAGGTCACGGGACTACCAGGTGCGGTTACCCAGTGGTCGTGTGTGGTGGAGGAACCGCCGTTTTCTCCGCCCCGTAACAATGCCTTCTGCTGGCCCTGCCACCAGTGTTGAGTCCCATACCCTTCCCAGTGATGAAGTCCCTCGACGCTCAGAACGGATCCAGAAGAAAAGGTCCGCTCAAGACTTTGCTATGAGCGTATAGGGGGAAGGGAGGTGTATGTATATTATGTATGCTGGATTATGTATTATGTATGTATATTATGTATGTGCTCCATTTATATTTATTCAGCCTAGCTAGCAGCGTGTGGCAATGTTATTACCATATCCCACACGCTTAATTAATGTGCCTGGCGACGTATGGAAGCTGCTAATGTATCACTTGCCATACGTCGTCTATGGTAGTTGACCAGGACCTTAGCTAGGGAGCAGTGCTACCCACCTCTGTGTACATACTCTAATCCAGTAAACCGAACCTACAAAACTATACAGGTGTTTGTGTTCTTCCGTATATAGAAACCCTATTACCCAGAACATCTAAATAACAATTATAACAACCACGACTATGATTATAACAACCACGACTTTTATTATAACAACCACGATTATGAATATAACTACCAGGACTCTGATTATAGCAACCACGATGATGATTATAACAACCACGACTATTGTTAGAAAAACCACGACTATGATTATAACACCCACGACAATGATTATAACAACTACGACTATGATCATAAACACAACCATGATTATAACAACCACGACCATGATAATAACAATCACGAGTATGATTATAACAACCACGACCATGATTATAACAACAACGACCATGATTATAAAAACCACGACCATGATTTTAACAACTACGACCATGATTATAACAACCACGACTATGATAACAACAATCACAACTATGATTATAACAACCACGACCATGATTCTATCAAACGTGCCCATGATTATAAAAGCCACGACCATGATTATAACAACCACGACCGTGATTATAACAACCACGACTATGATTATAACAACCACGAC
>NW_024742259.1:0-13076 GCF_018991925.1 Homarus americanus | reverse complement strand
ACAAGCATCATCCTTTGTGTAGTCTATCAGTCACTTGTCAATATCGGGCATTAATTCACAAGATTCCTGTCATCGTTTCCTCATCAAAATGTCATTAGCTCTTATATGTTGGCATTTCTCCTCTGGGTGAACGTACGATCTAATGTGTGTATTCTGTAATGATGTGGTCCTGTAGGTGAGGGCTTAGCTGTGGATCACGTGTATAGGAAATATTACAGCATCGGGGATGATTATGCAAATGACTTACGAAAATTGTCGGTGATAGACGTCTTTTCAGATTAATATTTAATATAAAAATGAGACCATAAGGTGAGCCAGACACGAGTTGTTTGTCTAGAATGAAATTTTATTATTTACTGTTCTACTTACTAAGAATCAGAATTGGTGTGATGATGGCAGTGTCTGGTGGTGGTACCATCGATCATTGATTTTGCTTTGATTCAGCCAGAAGGTTTCCATCTCACATGATGGAATAACAAGGCCAGCTGGTAACTCACTGCAGCTATATTACTAAGAGAAATAACCAGATTGAAAAGTTTCAGGAAACGTTCAGTCAATTTACAGGAAAAAACCAGTCAAATTTGTGGCGGGAGAGTAAGCTCAGAGAGGTGGAGTGTGAGGCTGTGTGAAAGACTCGCTGGTCAAACCTTCCGCTATAATACGAAAATAGTAAAAGGCCATTCCAAAATAATTATTTTAGCCTTGAACATTAAATTGAAAAAAAAGCAATTTGTTAACATAACCGTGGAAATACTTTTTGTTTATGATCTAAATATTATATACTGGCATAATTTACAGAGCTCAAGGACACTTCTCTTGAGTTCGTCTTTAAGAAGGATATGGACTTTAGGATTCTAAAGATACTAGAAATAATATTAACTATTCAACTCAGTACAAGATACTTTCTGATGTAAGTGTGCTCAAAGTGTTGGTACCTTCAGTTATCATGGACAGAGACTATTGTTATGTTAAATAAAACCGAAGAAAATATTGTTTATAAATGTGCAAAGCCTAAAAAAGATGAAATATTTTGATATATTACAAGGTCAAGCGACAGGACATCTATCAACTACACTGATATAAATATTAAACAATATTCGAAGTGAAAACGCTATGGTAGCATCAGTAAAGTTAGTCAATATGTAGTGTTGTTTTGAGATAATTCTCACTTAGTCTTTAAAACTAATGATGTTCTCTTGTAATATTGAGGGCGACTTTGTTGTTATTTATGACGTCTTAGATAGTAATGGATGGTTCACTATCTTGGTCACTCCTCTTCCTCTTATCATCCTCTTATCCATCCTTTGTTATCATCCTCTTCCTCTATCATCCATCCTTTATCATTCTCTTCCTCGATCATCCATCCTTTGTTATCATCCTCTTCCTCTATCATCCATCCTTTATCATCCTCTTCCTCGATCATCCATCCTTTGTTATCATCCTCTTCCTCTATCATCCATCCTTTATCATCCTCTTCCTCGATCATCCATCCTTTGTTATCATCCTCTTCCTCTATCATCCATCCTTTATCATCCCTCTTCCTTGATCATCCATCCTTTGTTATCATCCTCTTCCTCTATCATCCATCCTTTATCATTCTCTTCCTCGATCATCCATCCTTTGTTATCATCTCTTCCTCTATCATCCATCCTTATCATTCTCTTCCTCGATCATCCATCCTTTGTTATCATCCTCTTCCTCTATCATTCATCCTTTATCATCCTCTTCCTCGATCATCCATCCTTTGTTATCATCCTCTTCTCTATCATCCATCCTTTATCATTCTCTTCCTCGATCATCCATCTTTGTTATCATCCTCTTCCTCTATCATCCATCCTTTATCATTCTCTTCCTCGATCATCCATCCTTTCTTATCATCATCCTCTCATCATCCATCCTTATCATTCTTCCCTCGATCATCCTTATTATCATCCTCTATCATTCATCCTTATCATCCTCTCGATCATCCATCCTTGCCATCATCCTCTATCATCCATCCCCATCATTTCTTCCCTGATCATCCATCCTTGTTATCATCCTTCCCCCGATCATCCATCCATCATTCTTCCTCGATCATCCATCCTTTGTTATCATCCCTCGATCATCCATCCTTTATCATCCTCGATCATCCATCCTTGTTATCATCCTCTCATCATCCATCCTTATCATCCCCTTCTCATCCATCCTTTGTTATCATCCTCTCCTCTATCATCCATCTTTATCATCCTTCTCGATCATCCATCCTGTTATCATCCCATTCCCATCATCCATCCTTGCTATCATCCTCTCTATCATCCATCCTTATCATTCTTTCCTCGATCATCCATCCTTATCATCCCTCTCTATCATTCATCCTTATCACCCCTCGATCATCCATCCTTGTTATCATCCTCTTCCTCTATCATCCATCCTTTATCATTTCTTTCCTCGATCATCCATCCTTGTTATCATCCCCTCGATCATCCATCCTTATCATTTTCCTCGATCATCCATCCTTGTCATCCTCTTCCATCCATCCTTATCATCCCTCGATCATCCATCCTTGTTATCATCCTTCTATCATCCATCCCTTGTTATCATCCCTTCTCATCATCCATTCCTTTATCATCCTCTTCCTCGATCATCCATCCTGTTATCGTCCCCTCCTCTATCATCCATCCTTTATCATCCCTCTCCTCGATCATCCATCCCTTTGTTATCATCCTCTCTCTATCATCCATCCTTTCTTATCGTCTGTTCTCTCTAGGTCTCTCTTCACCGTGTGTATCTACCTTGTTTACTACTGTCCCTCCTTACAGCTTCTTCCTTTATTATTTGTTCCCACGCTCTCACTTACTTTGCTTTATTCTTATTTCTTCTCTCTTACTTCTACTTTTATTTTGTCATTTGCTTTTTTTTTCCGCTCTTACTCTTTCGTAGTTCGTGAAGCTTTTATTCCCCATGACCTGTACGTCTGTTGTTGTCTGTTGAAGGATATTTATCGTCAGGTAAAACAACCAAGTCAGAATCACACCCACCTAATACAGAATACACGTCCCCACACGTTTCTTTCAATCGTTTTTTGTATCCCTTTATATATCTTATCTTTATATTCTTAACACTTCCTGTTTCTATGCTATGGTTTCTGTATCTTCTCTCCTAATTGCTGTCATTATCCATGCAGTATATCTCTCTCAGTGTGCACAGTTATCGACGTGGTTATGGATATTGCCATTTACGGTACAGTTAAATATATATGTCATTCTACCTGACCCACATCACCTGTATCTTCTCCCACACACCACAATTCAACACACCACTGTTGTCCCAGTATTTTACTTGTACCAAAACACACATTCAACATCCTCCTGTCACACTCCACTTCCTATTTGCTCAGCTACTGCATCATCTCCACAGTCAATTACTTTCAGTTACCTTCCCTTTACCATAGTCTCTTGTTCTGTCAGCCTCCCTCCCTATACTGTGTGTAGTGGTACTGCTTCCGTCTGCCTTTGTGGGTTCAATTGTTCTTAAATTATTCTTTTATTTTCTTGACATCATCTCGTTTCCTATTATCTTCTTGTTCTTGTTATTTATTAAAGATGTTTGGATAACTTTGACTTTCTTATTCTCTTTTTGACATATTGAAGATTTTATTCTGCCTTCTGTGTTTTTCAGTCTTTCAAGTAGTTTTTGTTTCTATCTCTTTTCCTGTTCTATTTTCTCCTGTACCAACACTGCCTCCTTACCTCCTGTTATCTGTTTCTTCTTAGCCTTGTTCTTCGTTATTATCACGAGCTTCTACTTCAATCTTCCATCACCATTGTTGTTTTATCCCTTATTCTATCTTCCTTCATTTCTCACCGCTTTCGCTCATTTCCTCCTCCGTATTCTTCTCTCCTCTTGTTTCCATTACTCTTCTTCTTCCTAATTTGTTCATCCTGTTTCCTGCATTTTCCAGTTATCTCAAAACATAAGTGGCATATACAGGGAGCCCCGTGTTCCCCTCGTGATAACCGGCAGCAGTCCTCACTTTTACTACGGTTAACAATTATATAACCTGTTTATATTTTAAGAAAAAACAAGGTAAATTTTTGGTTATGAGACGATGATTATAATGAACGAACATAGTAGATTAACATTGGTCATGTTTATTGAAATAGGTTAGGTTAGATTAGATTAGCTCGGTTAGGTTAGATTTGGTTATATGTTTAGATTAGGGTTTGCTGATCATAGATAGAGGTGGGGCCACGGTTCATGGTCAGTTGTGTGTCTGTCTTTTATTTATATTTTTGATACAGAAGCTTAACTCATCATGCCGGACTGTAAGTGAATTAAAATAGATCCAAAGACTCCGTCCTCAGCTCCAAGACGCGTCCTCAGCTCCCAAGACTCGTCCACAGCTCCAAGACTCGTCCTCAGCTCCAAGACGCGTCTCAGCCCCAAGACTCCGTCCTCATTCCAAGACTCGTCCACAGCTCCAAGACTCGTCCTCAGCTCCAAGACTCGTCCTCAGCTCCAAGACTCGTCCTCAGCTCCAAGACCTCCGTCCTCAGCTCCAAGACTCCGTCCTCAGCCCAAGACTCGTCCTCGGCTCCAAGACTCGTCCTCGGCTCCAGGACTCGTCCCTCGGCTCCAAGACTGTCTCGGCTCTAAGACTCGTCTCGGCTCCAAGACTCTGGTCTCTGAGCCCAAGACTCGTCCTCGGCTCCAAGACTCGTCCTCGGCTCCAAGACTCGTCCCCGGCTCCAAGACTCGTCTCGGAGCCCAAGACTCGTCCTCGGCTCCAAGAATCTGTCCTCGGCTCCAAGACTCGTCCTCGGCCCAAGACTCGTCCTCGGCTCCAAGACTCGTCCCTGCTCCCAAGACTCGTCCTCGGCTCCAAGACTCGTCCTCGGCTCCAAGACTCTCCTCGGTTTCCAAGACTCGTCTCGGCTTCCAAGACTCTTCCTCGGCTCCAAGACGCTGCCTCCTGCTCAAGACGCGCCCCGCTCCAAGACGCGTCCTCGCTCCAAGACGCGTCTTCGGCTCAAGACGCCGCCCGGCTCCAAGACGCGTCCTGGCCCAAGACGCGTCCTCGGCTCCCCAAGACGCGTCTCGGCTCCAAGACGCCCCGGCTCCAAGACGCGCCTCGCTCCAAGACGCCTCGCTCGAGCCTCGGCTCCAAGACGCCTCGGCTCCAAGACGCGTCTGCCTAAGACGCGTCTCGGCTCCAAGACGCGTCTCGGCTCCAAGACGCCCCGGTCAAGACGCTGCCTTCGGCTCCAAGACGCCCCGGCTCCAAGATGCCTCGGCCCAAGACGCTGCGCCTCGCTCCAAGACGCTGGCCTCCGGCTCCAAGACGCGTCTCGGTTCTGCCTGTCCTCAAGCTCCAAGGCCTGTCTCGGCTCCAAGGCTCGTCTCGGTTCTCCAAGGCCTGTCTCGGCTCCAAGGCCTGTCCTCGGCTCTGCTCGTCTCGGCTCCGCTGTCTCGGCTCCAAGGCGCGTCTCGCTCCAAGGCGCCCTCGGCTCCAAGACGCGTCCTGGCCCAAGACGCGCCCTCGCTCCAAGACGCGTCCTCGGCTCCAAGACGCGTCTCGGCTCCAAGACGCGTCCTGGCTCTTAAGACGTCCTGCTCCAAGACGCCTCCCGGCTCCAAGACGCCCTCGCTCAAGACTCTGTCCTCTGCTCCAAGACTGCCCGTCTCGGCTCCAAGACTCTGTCTCGGCTCAAGACTCTGCCTCGCCCAAGACGCGCCTCGGCTCAAGACTCCGTCTCGGCTCCAAGAGCTCGTCTCGGCTCCAAGACTCCGTCTCGGCTCCAGACTCTGTCCTCGGCTCCAGAGATCGGTCCTCGGCTCAGACTGTCTAAGGTGTCTCGCTCCAAGACCCGTCCTCGGCTCCAAGACCTGCCTCGGCTCCAAGACTTGTCCTGAGCTCTAAGACCTGTCTCGGCTCCACAAGGACCTGTCCCGGCTCTAAGGCTCGTCCCGGCTCCAGGCTCGTCCTCGGCCCAAGGCTCTCGTCCTCGCCCAAGGCCTGTCCTCGGCTCCAAGGCTCGTCCGGCTCCAAGGCCTGTCTCTCGCTCCAAGACGCGCCTGCTCCAGACGTCCCGGCTCCAAGACGCGCCCTCGCCCAAGACGCTCCCGGCTCCAAGACGCGCCCCGGCTCCAAGACGCTCCTCGCCTCAAGACGCCTCGGCTCCCAAGACGCGTCTCGCTCACGTCCGGCTCCAAGACGCCCGCTCAAGATCGCCCCCGGCTCCAAGATGTGCCCCTCCAAGACGTTGTCTCGGCTCCAAGACTCCGGCTCCTGGCTCCAGATTCTGTCCCGGCTCCAAGACTGTCTCTGGCTCCAAGACTCGTCTCGGCTCCAAGACGTCTCGGCTCCAAGACTCTGCCCCTCGGCTCCAAGACTCTGCCTCGTCTAAGACTGCCTGCCTCAAGACGTCTCTGGTTCCAAGACTCGCCCGGCTCCAAGACTCGTCTCGGGCTCCAAGACTCCGCCTCGGCTCCAAGACCTGTCTCTGGCTCCAAGACTCCGTCCTCGGCTCCAGACTCCGTCCTCGCCTCCAAGACTCTGTCTCGGCTCCAAGACTCCGTCCGGCTCCAAGACGCGCCTCAGCCCAAGACGCGCCTCAGCTCCAAGACGCTGCCTCAGCTCCAAGACGGCTCCTCAGCTCCAAGACGGCCTCAGCTCCAGACGTGTCCTCAGCCCAAGACGCGCCTCAGCTCCAAGACTCGTCCACAGCTCCAAGACTTCGTCCACAGCTTCCAAGGTTTGCCCTCGCTCTGCTGTCTCGGCTCAAGGCTCGTCTCGGCTCTAAGAAGCTGCCTCGCTCCAAGACGTCTCGGCTCTAAGACGCGCTCTCGGCTCCAAGAGCGTTGTCCAAGATTTGCCTCGTTCCAAGACGCTGCCTCGGGTTTCAAGACGCCTCGCTCCAAGACGCGTCTCGGCTCGACGTCTCGGCTCAAGACGCTGCCTCGGCTCTGACGCCTCGCCCAAGACGCGTCCTCGGCTCCAAGACGCCTCGGCTCCAAGACGCTCCTCGCTCCAGACTCTGTCTCGGCTCCAGATCGCCCTCGGGTTCCAAGATCTGTCTCGCTCCAAGACTCGTCTCGGCCCAAGACTGCCGTCTGCCCAGAGCTCGTCTCGGCTCCAAGGCTCGCTCGGCTCAAGGTTCGCTCCTCGGCTCTGCTCGTCCCCGGTTCTAGGCGTTTCGTCTCTCGGCTCTGCTCGTCTCTGTTCTCCAAGGCTCGCTCTAAGACGCGTCCACGTTTCCAAGACGTCTGCTCATGACGCGCCCGGTCCCAAGACGCCTCGTCCAAGACGCGCCTGTTTCCAAGACGCGCTCCTCGCTCCAAGACGCTGCCTCGGTCCAAGACGCGTCTCGGCTCCAAGACGCGCCCTGCTCCGGGCGTGTCCCGGTTCAAGACGCGTCTCGGTCCAAGACGCGTCCTCGGCTCCAAGACGCGTCTCAGCTCCAAGACGCGTCCTCAGCTCCAAGATGCGCCTCAGCCCAAGACGTCTCCAGCCCAAGACGCGTCCAGCTCCAAGACGCGTCCTCAGCTCCAAGACTCGTCCTCAGCTCCAAGGACTCTGTCCACAGCTCCAAGACTTGTCCACAGCTCCAAGACCTGTCCACAGCTCCAGACGCGCGCCACAGCTCCAAGACTGTCCACAGCTCCAAGACGCGTCCACAGCCCAAGACGCGTCCACAGCTCCAAGACGCGTCCACAGCTCCAAGACGCGTCCACAGCTCCAAGACTTCGTCCACAGCTCCAAGACTCGTCCACAGCTCCAAGACTCTGTCCACAGCTCCAAGACTTGTCCACAGCTCCAAGACTCTTCACAGCTCCAAGACACCTAATTTGACCTTGATGAAATATGAAACTGAAGAGAAATCTTATAAAACCGAAAATACCAGATAAAGGAGATACTACTAAACACAGGTCATGATTACAGTTGTTCAAAGGGAGGTATGACTTTAAATGAAATATCTCAACTATGAATAAAACCAATTTGGCTTAACTTAAAACCTTGGTTAAGAATGAACTTAAAGAAATAGTTTATTTATGAAAAACGGATTAGCCTCTAACGGTAATAATCATTGACTGTATCTCATAATTAGTGCGACTGGCTTTTAATGACACACGGCAGGAGGTCCTTGGAGCTGGTTCATAAATAATTATAAATAACTCTTATCAAATGGATATAAAATTAACTAATATTTCGAAAACTGAATTATTCCTATTGAATGGATTTATAAAGTAGGTGAAAGATAAATGTTATAGTTGGATAAGTAAGTAGTTAAGGTGAAATTGTTTACTGGGAGGGTTTGGGACCCCCACTAGTTGTAAGGTCTTGTCCTCCTCTCTGACTATTTTCTGCAAGGAAGGAAAACTGAAAGGAAAAGACGTAGAACAAGTTAGGTATACAGAATACTGGGTTCCTAGTTATGACTATAAGCCGCCTTCTCACACCGGGAACTCTGCTTCACAAACGTAGCTGATCATTTGTTACATTCCTCTCGGTGAAAAATAAGAAAAGGATAATAGGTGTACTGTCCTAGAGAGGTCCTCACAGCTGTCAACCTCCTCCAAGAGATCTTCTACTTGACTTCTAACTTGTGAATATATTCTTTAAAACATTATTTATTTCTTATTAACAAATCGACAACCTACCAAGTCTTAGCATAACTGATCTACTGGTTTTTACATTTTGTTAACACACACACACACACACACACACACACACACACACACACAGCCAACCATGATGAGCTTATATGATATGCGAGAAATTTATGATATTTTTTCTTTTGCAAATGTTATGTTATACATATTATAGGTAAACGTTTCATACTAATATTTAACTTGCCAAAACTCGTCTTAGCTCACACATTTTATTTCTTAAACTGTTTTCGCAAAAGCATTTTGCATTGAAATTTTTATGACAGGAACTTTAAATAACAGCGTCTTTGATGTTTTTCCCCGAAGCTGTTAAATGTTCAGTTCCCGTATAGTTTATGTTGTATAAAGTTGGCACCAATTTGACCTGTAATATATATTATTTTAACCTTTCATTGTTTGGCGGCGGAAGGTTGTTGACGGGCGCCGCCCTCTGATGGTGTCGGGCCTTGGTGAGAACCTGCCTCATGGTTCACACCTGTTTATAAAGGTTTTACACTGCAACTTTATTTCTGATTTTTTTCTCTCAAGCTCCCATCCATTTGACGTTAACACCCAACAAACAGGCTCAGAGTTGACCACTGCTGCCTGGCGGGTCACTTCTGCATTATTCTGCTTCATTTTTGTATTTGTCTTAGTTAACATTGCTGTCTGGAAAATGCCCAATTAATTCATAGTGTTTGTTTTATTAAAATTAAAGTAACAAAAATGATGGCAGTGGTGGTTATGGTGACAGTGGCGGTGTGATAGTGTTGGTGATGGTGGCAGACGGCAGACGGTGGTGGTGAAGACGGTGACGGTGGTGGGTGAAGACGGTGACAGTGGTGGTAATGATGACTGGTGGTGATTTTCATGTCCCCCTCTTGCTGGGATCCAGACAAATTAATGTAGAGAGAAAGAGAGAGAGATTTAGATTCCGTCTATTAGTTTACTATCACACACACACCCACACAGAGCTTTCTGTTCCATGGGGAAGCCACCAATAATGATTCTGTAACGGGTTTACCTTTTTACCTGTAACTTTAATGGATCTCTATTTATTTCCCCAGTTGAGGGAACAGACCTGAATACTCTGGATCTCATACCCGGTGAATATTTTAAACACGAGCCTCACCACAGGCCACGGCAACAAATAGCCAACACAGACTGGGAGAGATTCATGAACACCCCTCCGTGTTTTAGGAATGACTCCAGGAAACAGTTCCCCATCGCTACAAGTACAGGCAAGAATTTATGCACCGCGGATGTGTGGGAGATATCTTGTTTTATTGTTGGTATTTCCATTATCAGAAAAATACAATTGATATTATAGCTTACAGTCACAAGTGTGATGAATCACTGACAACAAATGCAAATAGATCTTATATATTTATATAAGTGAATTAAACACAATTAGATGAATTCAATATATATCACCAGTCAAGATATAAGGAGTAAATAAAAATATATCTTAGTTTAGAATAATTGCTGTGAAATAACAAATGAAAGAACATATTTTACCAGCAAATAAAAAGTAACATTACACACGAGGCAAAATAAACCACACACGCAACTCTACTGTGGAAAAATGTATGTTGGATCTCCATTTATTTATACTCGATACAAGTCTCTAACTGTACCAAGTCCGTGTCGAGTCTGTACCAAGTCAAGAATTGCTGAGTCAGGCTGAGAGTGAAATGGTTCTTGGTGGTAGTGGTTCTGAGGAGCTGTAAAGGAGGTTGTGTGGTTGGGGCTTGTCGCAGCTTAGAGATGAATATGTTCTACTCATCTGTTTCTTTTTTTTTAATAGCATGTACCCCATACATAACTGAAGAATGTTATTTTGTCCATGTAGAAATACGTTTTGGAGCCTTTTTCTGCATTTCCAAAGTTGCCGGAAACAAGTTACATTCAAACTCTACTTCTGCTCGTTCCTTATTACGGGTGTGTTCAGCTATACGCACTGCACCTCAATTTCAAATATTAATATAATATTCAGTCGGAAGTTGTAGTAAAAACATATTTCAAACACATATGACCAGGGTAAATTATCTTCAGAACTGTGAAATTGGCACAAAATTATATCGTCAACTTTGGAGACATCATATTACACTTTTCATGACGGGTGATGGCTGTTATAATTTTTTACAACCTTTGACACACGCACGCCTGGGGTCAAAAATTCACTCCCTCCCAAACTGGAAGGCTAGCAGTGTCGACCCCCAAAATGAGATAAAATGATCACACCTGCACCAGATGACAGCGTCAGGGTAAGCTGCCCGAGACTTATTCCCGTGACTAGTTTCATCACTGGGAGCGAACTTTGTCCACGACTGTGCAGCAGATATCTTCTGACCTCCGGTAGATATACAACTAAAATGTTTCGGCTGATCATCATAAATAAGAAATATTTCAATCGACTTGGGAGGTGAATATTACAAAGAGCTAGGAGCACTGTACTGTGTGTGTAGGATGACGTGACTCCTCCCCGTAATGCCACGAAGACTACATAATCGAACATCTAAATGGACTTCCTTTAAGACATCCAAGCTTGAAGTCACTCCCAAATTATGAACGATTTTATGAAAAAAAATAATTCGTTGAAGATTTTGCCATTGTCTTCTTCCTGCCTTCCTCTACTAACTGATCGCCGGACTAACATCATATTCAAGGATGTTTTTTCTAATATATTTCAATTTCATGTAATAGTTTTCTAATTTATCATACCTGCAAGTATAAGATTATTACATGGTTTAACAGCATTCTATTATACCTTATCACTTTTAGGTGGGAAAGAAAGATACTATTGAGGCAGTCTTTCATCGGTAGTGTTATCTGTATATTCTCAAACTCCAATTCAGTTATGGTTTGTTTCCTATCAGGCAGTGATGCCTAACTTGTTATTTCTCAAGATATGTAGTAGAACCTAATTATGTAAAACAATAATGTGTGTATTTTCACTGTGACCTTTGACCCATCAAATATAAGAAGTAAAATAATAATGACCCCAGAGACCTGACTGACACAATTAATTATATAATTCTGGTCAGCACATTTAGTTTATCTAAATCTCTCTTATTTTCATGAATTTTGACTCAAGTTTTCAAAACAGGGAACCTCTGTAGTGCATTGATTTATGGGCCTCTAAGTTATTTATTTGGGTATATTTTAAGGAACAAAAACAGTTTTGGTTTTATGGAATCATGAACATGTTAATAAAGCATCATGTTGCCTTTATGATTGTATTATAAATATTGAAAAAAAAACTTGTGGGACTATACTGTATATGTGTCGTGTGAGGAAGCCTTATATACTGAACCCTTCCAATAAGTATTTTAAAGTTGCACTATATCGGTAACTTGTATATATGTTATCACTAAGTATACACGTATATTCTCTCTACACTTCATTATTGGTGTGCTAAAACAGCGGTAACGTATATATCATCAATATGTCAAGGGTTCTGGGACCTACCCGGGACACATGTGATAGGGTGTTACCCAGTGTGACCCTCACTACTAAAACATCACAGGTTTCCCGGACTCGTGTTTCTTTTCCTGTACTGGTAACATTGGCTAGACCAACTGCCCGAACGGCTAGTTGTATGATAAAACGTTATATATGTAGCTTGATCTGTCACTGCCCATAATGCCCCAGGAAGGTAACTGTTACGTGTTGGGATTTAGAATAGCAGAGTCTACCCAGATCCCAAATAGGCAACAAAAAAAAAAAACAAAGACAATCGACTATAAAAGGTAGACAAGGATGCGAGTTTTCGCTGTGTATAATAAAGTACTCATAAATTCCTTAACAAAATAATCAGCTTCCTATAAATTAATTCTTTAACCATACTTAACCTAAAACATTAACAGTATATACATATTTATATAAAATAATTTGAAGCTAAGTGGATACAAGTGTAACAAGATTACAACACTTAAGTGGAGCTGATGGCTGATTTGTTAAGGCTGAGCATTGTAGAAGACGGTAGCTCACCTGCCGAGGTTTGAGACAGGTGATCCCAGGTCACTTTCAGAGTGAAGTGCTTCTCGAATTGGAGCGACAAAGAAGACTTTGAGGAGGTGACGCAACAACCAGGATATGGAGATGGGAAACCCGGGAGTGGTAAATTCAAGACGAGTCATACTCGTGTTTCTGGTCCCAAGATGGCGTTTGCTCGTGGTGCTGGGTAGGCAGATCAAGACACAGATGCATGTTGCTCGTGGTGCTGGGTAGGAGTGATCATGACACTTGTGGCGGGTTCTAAATATAAATAAATAAATACCAAGCTTATTTAACCTTTTTTTTGGTAGTTCTGATACAAAGTATTTGTTTTATAGTTTATAGGTGACACGAGTGTAGATTAGCTGTTATTAATTTTGTGTTGAACCTAAATCATATTATTACCAAACCCACAATCAATTAGCATTATTCTATTTAGTGGTTATGAT
>NW_024742258.1:0-22899 GCF_018991925.1 Homarus americanus | reverse complement strand
AGAAGAGTCGGAGATACCTGCAACGTATGTTCTAAGACACTGTCACTATTACCCTTTATACTTGGGAAGAACCTGTTATTACCTACTCCACTAAATGTACTTGAATAAGTATGAACAAGTTGAAATAAGTGAATCACAAAAGGGAAGATATTAATTAATTCAATTTAATGTTTTAAAGGAGTAATGACTAGCAAAACATGAATTTAAGGGAATAAGTAATTGTATAATAAAAGAGTGATGCCGGAAGGGCGAAAATATACCTAAGGAGTTAGACCAAACGAATATTACTTAACATTACTATATTACACAGACATACGAAAAATATATATATACAACAATCACTACAAAATGATTATTTCCCCAAACAGGAGATTCCTTACCCAGGATCCCTTCCTAGGCCTAACTAAACGTGTCACTAATACCCCTACCGTGCCCCATTGCAGAAGACTGGACCAAGGCACTAGACAAGGGTCAAAGGCTAGAGAACGAATGGACACACGTCTACACCCTATGCTACGGTTTTTAGCTACTGGGGGCGTGTGGCGCCCGAGGAGGCGTCTCTCATATCACGTGATCCAGGACATTTGCTGGATATTTTATATTAATTAATACTACTCTTGAGTTGACTTAACAGAGTAAGACAATGATGCATATTAATAACCTATATACAATTAACCTAAGTAACTAAGAACAATAATAATATAATAAGTACAATTAACAAATTATTAATAGCTTGTGTGAAATGTAGGCGTAAGATATGCCTCCACGCTATGTGGTGCTGGAGACTCAGGCACGTAAGACACGCGGTTCAAGGACAGGCACATACGCAGCTGGATGAGTTGTTTAGGCTGTGACAAACTCTGGAGTCTGTAGAATAATCAGTGCCATCGCCGCCATTCACGAAAAGTCAAATTCACATCAGGCTTCAAGATGGGCGGTGTTTGAGCTGCTGCTTTAGGTGGGGCTGGGGCGTGAAAGAAGCATTGGTGAGGTATCTGAACCAGTCAGTACCGAGGCAGTGTTAAGAGCCGGGGCTTGGTTAACAGTGAGGCGAGATATCCAGAGGCTTCAAACCGTGCACTGTCTTCCAATCTCCGTTGGTGGTCTCTCTTCTTCTGCTTGTCGTCTGTGTTCATCCGCCATACGTCTGTTAGCTTATCCTCGCGCCTTTCATCTCTCATAAACTTCATTAAAGCAATTATCTCTCTGGAGACAACTGAATATCGAGGTGAAGGCTGTGCGATGTTGTGGTAGCTGGGAGGCGTCATGGTCAGCCTGGTCATCCATCTCTCATGAACTATCATCCCGACTGACTCATCGGGCGCTGGCTCCACTATTGCGCAAGGCACAGACATAACTACGTCATCTGTGTACTGTGTCCTAAATCAGTGTTGACAGGTCAGCCCGTCGTATCAACAAGATCTCAGACAATTAATTAAATACACAGATAAGTAGATTATATATATAAAATATATATAAAAGGGATCTGCCGGTCAGTGAGTGTGTGTGTGTGTGTTATTGTGTGCTGGCTGGGCAGGAGCGTCTCCTCGAGCTGTGAGGGGTGTAGACGACGAGCGTCAGTTACCCTCGAGGAGGCATGACGAGAGGAGGATGTGAAAAACGTTACTCCTTACAAATGCCCAGAACATGCCGTGTACCTTGGAATCCTTTAAAACAGGTCACTCATTTTCTAACCAAAAACACCAATGCACTAAACACTTCACAGAATATCACTGTCACTGACACTGCTCAAAGTTGCTAAAAATTCTTCGAGGCGGCGGTTGGCCGGTGAGTTGAGTTAACAGTAGAGCCGGCTTTCCACAAACTTTGCACTTCACTCGTAATTATCAGTAAGACTAGACACTGCGCCATGTTCGTGTTCTGGGTATTAAGTTCTATATACAGGAGGCGAACACAACACCTGTATAAATTTTGTAGGTTCGATTTACTGGATAAGAGATATGTACACAAAGGGGAGTAGCGCCCTCAACCTCTCTGCTGGTCAACGCTCTCTAGAGACATGTGATAGCTTCCATATATCGCCAGGCACATTAATTAGGCATGTGGGACATTGATGGCTACTAGCTAGGCTGAATAAATAGTATATAAATGGAGCACATACATAATATACATAGCATACAGAATATACATACACTAGTAACATGTCTAGTAACTTCGATAGAAGGTTATTAAAGTGTCCATGTCATTGTCGTAATAAATAAACAGTTGTAACGAAGCGGTGTTTGAGAAGTCGCCCTTAAGAATGTAACAGATGTGTATTGACAAATAAAATAAGATAAGTGTAAGTCCAGACTAAATAACTATCACGGCTACGCTACCAGTCTTCCTCTCTCTTTACATTTCTCTTACTATCAATATACTACCTATATGTAATCTTCTTTATGTGAGTTTGACTCATTACACTGAGAACAAATTCAACTTTTGTCAGTTGCATACATTTTGAAACCTGTTTCTGGGTAAATTGAGGTCACTGATTTCAAATATGGCACCGGTTTTTCTATCGGGTCTAGTTTTGTTGCGGTGAGTTACCTACCATTTACTACTATATATAGTTAGACTACCATATACTACTGCAAAAATCTAAACCAGCACACAGAGAGGAATTACCAAACACGTAGAATTAATTTTTAATTACTTTTATTTACCTTGACAAGCATATTTTGATTCATCAGTTGCTTTTGTGAACTATGCTAGATTTATTCAGGCATAAACTTGCGTTTAATGGACTGTCTTGAATATCGCCTCTCAATGCAGTCTCGCTGATCTCCAGCAATAGTCCGCCATCATGTGAATGTCCCAGCGACCTTGATACCTGTCTTCCATGACTTTGATATCCTGGTGAAAGCGTTCACCTTGCTCATCCTCACGTCCCCAAGTTTGCCGGAAACAGTTCAAGATGACTGTTCAGGAAATGCATCTTAATGCTCATGTTGCAACCTAACACATGGAAACTTTCCATCAAAGATTCAACGAGCTTTTTATAGTCCTCTGATTTCCTGTTTCCAAGAAAGTTCCTTACAACAGAAACGAATGCTCCCCATGCATTTCTCTCAACATCAGTCATGGATTGAGTGAAGGCTTGGTCTTTAATCAGCGTCTAATTTGAGGGCCGTCGAAAATACCTGCTGAGGTTTTTCTATCGTTAAACCAGGGAACACTTCACACAGATACTTAAAACAGTCACTGTCAGTATCGAGCGCCTTGACAAACTGTTTCATAAGGCCCAGCTTGATGTGAAGGGGCGGGAAAACAATTTTTCACGTTCCACTAGGGGTTCATAAATGATGTTCTTTTCCCCAACATTGAGGCTTTCCTAACTGGCCATTCCATCTGAATCCAGTGTCTGTCTTTGGCTCTACTGTCCCAGAGGCGGATAAAGCAAAGGAAATTTTGTATACCCACCTTGCTGTCCTAGCAAAAATTGACAATTTTAGATCAACACAGATGATCCATTTGTGTTCTTCATATTTGAGTAGCTCAAAACCGTTTTGATGTGTTCATATTTTTCTTTCAGGTGTACTGAGTGTCCTATGGGCCAAAGATGTTGCCTATATGTAATAAAACACACTTCAGACTCCGCTTAGAGCTATCTATAAAGAGGCGCCACTCTTTCGGATCATAACCTGGAGCTCCATCGCGGTGACTAATCCAGAAATATCACAACAGTAGACGAAGTCAAATTTAGAATCAAAAGAACTGTAAGGGTTCTTTTCTCTGTTGCGAAAGAATGTTACCTTTGTGTCTATTTTCAGCAAGTTTTTATCTTTTAACCGTGAAGCCAACAATTCTGACAGCTTTTAGACAGACCCAGATCTCGAACTAAGTCAAAAACTAGACCTGATCTGCACAAACGAATGCCATTTTCAGAATCTGTGACCTCAAATCTACCAGAATCAAGTGTCAGAACTCATGCAACCGAAAGTGTGTTCCCAGTGTTATAATATGGATGTAAGACACATACATGGGAGTAACACATACACGTGGGAAATAGACAGACACATGGGGAGGAAGACAGACACATGGGGAGTAACACATACGTAGAGAGGTAAGACAGACACATGGGGAGGTAAACCAGAAACATGGGAGGTAAGACAGACACATGGGGAGTAACACGTACACGTGGGGAGGTAAAGACATACACGTGGGAGGAAAGACAGACACGTGGGAGGTAAGAGAACACATGGGGAGTAACACATACACGTGGAGAGGTAAGACACACACGTGGGGAGGTAAGACATACGTGGGGAGGTACACCAGACACATAGGGAGTAACACATACACGTGGGAGGTAAGACAGACACATGAGGGTAACACATACACGTGGGGAGGTAAGACAGACACATGGGAAGTAGACAGACACATAGAGTACCATACACGTGGGGAGGTAAGACAGACACATAGGGAGTAACACATACACGTGGGGAGGTAAGACAGACACATGAGGAGTAACACATACACGTGGGGAGGTAAGACATACACGTGGGGAGGTACACACCAGACACATAGGGAAGTAACACACATACACGTGGGAGGTAAGACAGACACATGGGGAGTAAAACATACACGTGGGGAGGTAAGACAGACACATGGGGAGTAACACATACACGTGGGGAGGTAAGACATACACGTGGAGTAAGACAGAAACATGGGGAGGTAAGACAGACACATAGGGAGTAACGCATACATGTAGGGAGGTAAGACATACGTGGGAGTAACACACGTACACGTGGGGAGGTAAGACATACACGTGGGGAGGTAAGACATACACGTGGGGAGGTAAGACAGATACGTGGGGAGGTAAGACAGACACATGGGGAGTAACACATACCCGTGGAAGGTAAGACAGACACATAGGGAAGAAAACATACAGGGTGATGACATACACGTGGAGGTAAGAACAGAAACATGGGGAGGTAAAACAGACACATGGGAACGCATACATGGGAGGTAAGACATACACGTAGGGAGGTAAGACAGATACATGAGAAGTAACACATACACGTGGGGAGGTAAGACAGACACATGGGAAGTAACACATACACGTGGGGAGGTAAGACATACACGTGGGAGGTAAGACAGAAACATGGGGTAAGACAGACACATGGGGGAGTAACACATACACAGTAGGAGGTAAGACATACACGTGGGGATGTAAGACAGACACATGGGAAGTAACACATACACGTGGGAGGTAAGACAGACACATGGGGAGTAACACATACACGTAGGAGGTAAGAACACACACATGGGGACGCACGACAGAAACATGGGAGGTAAGACAGACACATGGGAGTAACACATACACGTGGAGGTGGACATACACGTGGGGATGTAAGACAGACACATGGGAAGTAACACATACACGTGGGGAGGTAAGACAGACACATGGGGAGGTAAAACAGACACATAGGGAGTAACACATTCACGTGGGGAGGTAATAAAGACACATGGGGAGATAAGACAGACACATATGGAGGCAAGACAGACACATGGGGAGAACACATACACTGTGGGAAGTAAGACAGACACATGGGAGTAGACAGACACAGGGGAGTAACACATACGTAGGGAGGTAAGACATACACGTGGGGGTAAGACAGAAACATGGGGAGGTAAGACACACACATGGGGAGTAACACATACATAGGAGGTAAAACACACACATGGGGACGTACGACAGAAACATGGGAGTAAGACATACACGTGGGGAGGTAAGACAGACACATGGGAGTAACATACACGTGGGAGGTAAGACAGACACATGAGTAAAAAACAGACACATAGGAGTAACACATACACACGTGGGAGGTAAACACATACACGTGGGGAGGTAAACAGACACATGGGAAGTAACACATACACGTGGGAGGTAAGACAGACACATGGGAGGTAAAACAGACACATAGGGAGTAACACATTCACGTGGGAGGTAAGACATACACATTGGGGAGGTAAGACAAGAAACATGGGGAGGTAAGACAGACACATATGGGCAGGAACAGACACATGGGAGAACACATACACGTGGGGAAGTAAGACAGACACATGGGGAGGAGGTAAGACAGACACATGGGAGTAACACAAACACACGTGGGGAGGTAAGACATACACGTGGGAGGTAAGACAGAAACATGGGGAGGTAAGACAGACACATAGGGAGTAACATACATGTGGGAGGTAAGACATACACGTGGGAGGTAAGACAGAAACATGGGGAGGTAAGACAGACACATGGGGAGTAACATACACTGGGGAGGCAAGACAGACACATGGGGAGAAAGACAGAACATGGGGAGATAAGACAGACACATAGGGAGTAACACATACACACGGGAGATAGGACAGACACATAGGGAGAACACATACACATGGGGAGGTAAGACGGACACATGGGAGGTAAGACAGACACATAGGGAGTAACACAAAAACATGGGGAGGTAAGTGAGACATGCTCCTCATGTTCCAGGGCACCACCCAGCCTCGAGAGCCACCACCTTCCAGGGAGCACCATCCAGTAGGGTGTGTCACTGGAGGCAATTTTTTTTTTGATGAAAAAATCGGCCCATGGTATTAATGATGTAGTTCTATGTGCAGAATCATGTGTATCTTCAGATTTGAAAAGTTTTTATTTTTGCTAGGTAAATTTTAACCCGAAATCTAGAAAATTCAGTATTCCCACCCTTTTACCAACACCACTAAATAAAAGCTTATTTAAAGTAAAGTAAATGTATCAGGTTAATTTATTAGGATGAAAATGATCCAGAATAGTGAAACGAATGATCTTGACACATTTATTAAATTTAATATTCCTTTAGAAAACAAAATCATCAAATACAAAAACCGGTTTTACTACTACGACCCGGTGTTGCTGCACACCATAGAGAACATGTCTTTCTTGCTTCTGTTTCTACTCATCACCTCCCTGCTAGACCACCTGAGCCCGGATGTAGCCTTCCCTCCTCTCCTGGCTGTACACGTGACTGCTGGCCTCGCTCACTTGCTGTACACAGCTCTATACTCTGGGTGTGCGAGGGCCAGGCAGGGACATGCATGGGGTTGTCAGGAAAGCTCTGACTTGAACATTGGTGAGGCTGCAGGTAGAGGGCTACTGCAGCCTGGATATCCAGATCTATGAGATCATTGAGGTCTTGCACCTAGATTGACTTCAGGAGTCTTCCTGACCTGAAGGAATCGTCCAACTGATTCGTCATCCCAGAACCTCTCACAAGTCTCATCCAAGATACTTTTGACTGCCACTCTTCTCCTCCTCATCCTCACAGAGCATTGTCTGCAGAACTGCCTCAGGATAAGCATACCAGGAAGATCTCCTCACAGTCTGCTCACAATCTGAACAACCTTCCTTGCTGACTCCTCAGAGCTCAAGCTGGAAGAGAACATGCCTCGACCTTCGGAGAAAATGACTTGACCTTGGTGTTGAACCAATTTGGCAAGTAGACACTCACGATGAATTGGACAATAAGTCTCAGGTTGTGAAGCTGGTTCCTTTCAGTTTATGATGAGCGACCCATTCTAGAACCCGAGAGCCGTTGTGAGCCACCTAGAATGTGAGACTGGACCTATCTGAAGGTAACAAGTCTATCAGGCATGACCCCAGTTTTGATGGCACTGCAAATCATGAAACCATAGCACTGGTCAGTACCCAGGTCGTCAATGACAGTATGTGCAAGCTCAACAGTGAAGGGCCAACTGTGATTTTTCAAAGCTCGGATTTATTTCTAACTCAGTGGCAGAGTCCAGCATCTGCCAAGAGGACCAGACCACAAACACTTCCCTCCCGGTTCACTCAGCAGGAGTAATGTTCCCCTTCACCATGTCAAACTCAACCTCATGAACACTTTAGTGTCATCCTTCTCCCACACAAACAAAAATGATTCCATTTCTCTTATCCCATATCAAACCCCCCAGTTACTGACAAAGTTTCTCACAGAGCTCTCCTTACTTTGTTATGATCTACCACCAATTGAACATCACCAGGTAATATCAAACCACCAATCAATCCAGGCACTGTTACATCTCTGCAGTTTCTCTGAGACCAGGTGACGTCACAGATGGCCAACATGCTCAGGATATCTTTCCATTCCCCAATCTATCCTCAAAAGTTTTAGATCATTATTTTCTGTTAGGACAAAATCACCATCTCCTGGTCAGCACCGGATCAGCCAGGAAACATAAACCCCTAATCAGCTTGACCCAATCACCCACCTTTTACCCCACCCTGGCCTTCTCAAGCCTCTTTTCCTCGGCAACTCTTCCCCACCTCTCCAACAGCCCCTGCCTTGGACAACCGGAACATCCAAGAAATCAAAAGAGCCCTACTGCCAGTCTTCTCTCTGTGCTTTACAAATGCAGTTCGATCCACAGAACTTCAGTTCACGCCAAACACAGGAGATGGGCCTCAGTTACAGTCACGATCCATCAAACTCAGGACAGAGAACAAAACGGCACTTGCAAAAATGCCAATAACTGGTCCAGTTACGGCAAGCCCAACACAATCCTCTCCCAAGAGATATCTCTCGCCTTTCCAACCAGCCATCATCTCTCACCAACCTTCTGACTAGCAGACTGGAGGCTTGAACCGAGCGTTGCCAGAGCTACCCAAACACCAACAAACTTCATTGTAAGTTCTTTGGATTCTTCTCACTGGTTGCCTGATTAAAACACCGTATCTCAAAGCATCTCTCAATGTCGCTCCGACTAGGGCTCTCTCCCAGACCCAAGATAGTGACTGAGATGATGATTTTGGTTCCTCGTCCTGACACAAGCAGCCATCACAAATATTATCAACTTATAAATGCATCAGAATCTGAAACAGAAAAAAATTTGTTAATTGGGTTGTAAAAGAATGAAGTCAAACAATTTCACCATTATAATGCACTAACGCAAATACCAGATTTCGATCAATTTCACAAATTTACCCAGCAAAGGTTGCAAAATATTGAAACTGAAGTTATTTCGTTTATATACAACAAAATCTACCAAAAGTGATGGGCCATTAGTTTAGCTTATCTTCCCTCCTATGACACACCCTACCATCCAGCCTCCAGGAGCGCCATCCAGCCTCAGGAACAACCATCCAGCCTCCAGGAGCACCACCCAGCCTCCGGAGCACCACCCAGCCTCGGGGGCACCTCCCAGCCTCCAGGGCACACCCAGCCTCCAGGCTTACCCAGCCTCAGGGCACCATCCCTCCTACAGGGGCACCATCCAGCCTCCAGGAGCACCATCCAGCCTCCGGGGCACCACCCAGCCTCCAGGGGCACCACCCAGCCTCCAGGAAACCACCCAGCTCCAGGTGCACCACCCAGCCTCCGGGAGCACCACCAAGACTCAGGGAGCACCATCAACCTCCAGCAAACCATCCAGCCCAGGAGCACCATCCAGCCTCAGGGAGCACCACAACCTCCCGGAGCACACCCAGCCTCCAGGGCACCACCCAGCCTCCTGGCCACCACCCAGCCTCCAGGGCACCATCCAGCCTCCAGGGCACCACCCATCCTCGGGGCACCACCCAGCCTCGGAACCACCCAGCCTCCAAGAGCAACCACAACCCATCATGAGCACCAGCCTCCAGGAGCACCACCCAGCCTCAGGGCACCTCCCAGCCTCCAGAGCAACACCCACCTCCAGGAGCACCACCCAGCCCATCCAGGCACACCCAGCCACATGACACCACCCAGCCCCAGGAGCACCACCCAGCCTCCAGACAAACAACCCAGCCTCACGAGCACCACCCAGCCTCCAGCAGCACCACCCAGCCCCAGGAGCACCACCCAGCCCCCAGACACCCAACCCAGGAGCACCATCCAGCCTCCAGGAGCACCACCCAGCCCTGGAATCACCCCCAGCCTCACGGAGCACCAACCCAGCCCCTAGGCACCCCCAGCCTCCAGAGCACCACCCAGCCTCCAGGAGCACCACCATCCTCACGAGCACCACCCAGCCTCCGAGACCACCCCATCCTCCCTACCACCACACAGCCTCCGGGGCATCCCCCAGCCTCCAGTTAAACCACCCAGCCACCAGGAGCACCATCCAGCCTCAGGGGCTTCATCCACCCTCCAGGAGCACCTTCCAACTTCCGGGGCACCACCCAGCCCCAAGAGCACCATCCAGCCACAGACGCAATCCAGCCTCCACGAACACCAGCCAGCCTCCAGGAGCACCACCCAGCCTCCGGGAGCTACCCAGCCTCCAGGAGCACCATCCAGCCTCGGGCACGCATCCCAACCTCCAGGAGCACCACCCAGCCTCCAGGAGCACCATCCAGCCTCCAGGGGCACCACCCATCCTCCAGGAAACCACCCAGCCTCCTGGAGCACCACCCCATCCTCCGACCACCACCCAGCCTCCAGGAGCACCCCAACCTCCAGCAAAACCATCCAGCCTCCAGGAGCACCATCAAGCCTCCAGAGCTCACCCAGCCTCGAGAGCACCATCCAAATCAAAACACCACCCACCTCCAGAACACAGCCAGCCTCCAGGAGCACCCCAGCCTCCTGAGCACCATCCAGCCTCCAGGCACCAACCAAACCTCCAGGGCACCCCAACCTCTTGGAGCACCACCACCTCCGGAGCACCACCCACCCTCAGGAGCACCACCCAGCCCCACAAAACCATCCACAGGTGCACCACCCACCTCCGGAGCACCACCCACCTCCAGGAGCACCAACCCAGCCTCCGAAAACCACCCACACCTCCAGAGCCACAACCCTCCAGCAGAACCATCCAGCCTCCAGGGCACCACCCACCTCCAAGAGCACCACCCAGCCCCAGCAGAACCATCCAGCCTCCTGAGCACCACCCAGCCTCCAGGAGCACCACCCAGCCTCCAGCACCATCCAGCCTCCAGAAACCACACGGCCTCAGGTTGCACCCCTCGGCCTCCGGGGCACCTCCCAGCTTCAAGAGGCAGGCAGCCTCTGGGAAACCACACAGCCTCCAGGGGCTCATCCAGCTCCAGGAGCTTGCCCAGCCTCAGGGCACCACCCAACCTCCAGGGCACCACCCAGCCAGAGGAACCACCCCAGCCTCCGGGGCTGTACCCAGCCTCGGGGGCATCCCCCAGCCTCCAGGAGCACCACCCAGCCTCAGGGCACCATCCAGCCTCCTGGGGGCTTTCCATCCAGCCTCCAGGAGCACCACCCCAGCCTCCTAAGGCACCACAGAGCCTCCGGAGGGGCATCCCCCCAACCTACCAGCTAAACCACCCAGCCTCCAGGTGGCATCAGCCTCTAGCAACACCATCCAGCCTCCCGGGGCTATCCAGCCTTCAGGGCACCATCCTTCGCCAGGGCACCACCCCGCCTCGGGGCATCGCAGCCTCCGGGAGCACCACAGCCTCCTGGGCACCACCCCCAGCCTCCAGGAGCACCATCCCTTCCGGGGCACACCCTCCTCGGGAGCACCACCCAGGCTTCAGGGCACCACCCATCCTCCAAGAGCACCACCCAGCCTCGGGGCATCCCCGCCTCCAGCAAAACACCCAGCCACTGGGCACCATCCAGCCTCCAGGGCTTCACCCAGCCTCCAGGCACCATCCACCCTCAGGGGCATAAGTCCACCTCAAAATACCACCCAGCCTCAGGAGCACCACAGCCTCCTGGGCACCATCCAGCCTCCAGTTGCACCATCAGCCTCCGAGGGCACCACCCAGCCTCAGGAGCTGCCCAGCCTCCAGGAAAACCATCCAGCTTCCAGGAAGCCACGCCAGCCTCTGGGAACTGCTACTCAGCCTCCAGGCTCCTCCCAGCCTCCAGGAGCACCATCCAGCCTCCAGGGGCACCATCCAACCTCCAGGGGCACCATCAGGCCTCCAGGGCTCACAGCCTGGAGCACCATCGGTCAGAAACCACCCAGCCTCCAGAAACTACCCAGCCTCGGGAATGCCACCCCAGCCTCCGGCACCATCCAGCCTCCGGGGCACCTTCCAACCTCAGGGGCATCATCCAGCCTCGGGGGCACCATCAACCTCAGGGGCACAGCGTCAGGTGCCTCGGCCTCGGGGCACCTCCCAGCTTCAGGGAGATCCAGGCAGCGCCTCTGGGAAACCACAGCCTCCAGAAACCATCCAGCCTCCAGGAGCACCCCCCCAGCGCAGGGCACCCAGCCTCCAGGAGCACTACCCGGCCTCCGGGCGCAGCCGGCCTCGGGGCACATCCCAGCTCCTTGGGCACCATCCAGCCTCCATGGGCATCATCCCGCCTCCCGGGGCACATCCAGCCTCAGAAACCACACACAGCCTCAAGGTGCCTCGGCCTCGGGGCACCTCCCAGCTTCCAGGAAACCAGGCAGCCTGAGGCACCTCAGCCTCCGGTGCCATCAGGCCTCAGGAGGACCATCCAGCCTCAGGAGCACCACCCAGCCTCCAGGGGCACCATCCCGGCTCAGGAGCGCCATCCAGCTTCCGGGAACACCAGCCAGCCTCCAGGAGCACCACCCTAGCCTCCAGGAGCACCATCCAGCCTCAGCACATCCAGCCCCACGAGACACCAGCCCCCAGCCTCCAGGGCACCATCCAGCCTCCCCGGAGGCTTCACAGCCTCCGGTACCATCCACCTCCAGGGCGCCATCCACCCTCCAGGAACACCACCCAGCCTGGAAGCACCACCCAGCCTCCTGGAGCTTAGCCATGCTCCGGGGAGCATGGCAGCCTCCAGGAAAGCCATCGGCCAGGCCCACAGCCTCTGGGGCCGCCCTCCAGCCTCCCGGGGCATCCCAGCCTCCAGGGCACAGCCCAGTCTCCGGGGCACCCATCAGCCTCCCGGGGCACCATCGAGCCTCCAGAGCACCATCAGCCTCTCTGGGGCATCACCCAGCCTCCAGGAACGCCGTCCAGCCTCCAGGGCGCCATCCAGCCCGGGCCACCAGCCAGCCTCGGGGCACCACCCAGCCCAGAAGCACCAACCAGCCCCAGAGCACTGCCCAGCTCCCAGGACACCCCTCCAGCCTACCAAAACACCACCCAGCCCAAACACCATCCAGCCCCCAGGAGCACCACCCACCCCAGGAGCACAATCCAGCCCCAGGAGACAGCCCACCCACACACCATCCAGCCCAAGAGCACCACCCAGCCCAAAACACCACCCAGCCAGAGCACCACCAGCCCAGGCACCCCAGCCTCCAGGAGCACAACCCAGCCCCAGGAGCACCATCCAGCCTCCAGGGCACCATCCAGCCACCAGCAACCAACCCAGCCTCCTGACCACCACCCATCCTCCCAAGACAACACCCAGCCTCCAGGAGCACAGCCCACCTCCAGCAGCATCCACCCAGCACCACAGCCTCCGGGGCACCATCCAGCCTCCATGGCCCCACCCAGCCTCCAGACAAACATCCAGCCCAGGAGCCCCCACACCCAAACACCACCCACCCCCCAGGAGCACCACCCAGCCTCCAGCAACCACACCCAGCCTCCGGAGCACCATCCACCTCCAGAAACCATCCAGCCAAAAAACCCCACAGCCTGGGAGTACCACCAGCCTCCGGGCACCTCCATCCCAGAGCACCATCCCCACACCATCCAGCCTCAGGGCACCATCAATCCTCCAGACCCACCCAGCCTCCTGAGCACCATCCAGAATCCAGAAACCACCCAGCCTCCAGGAAAGCACCAACCTCCCACACCTCCCGGGGCACCATCCAGCCTCCGGGGCAACCCCAGCCTCGGAGGCTCCATCAACCTGGGGCACCATCCAGCCTCCTTGCACCATCCAGCCTCCGGAGGCATCAACCAGCCTCCGGGGCACCATCCAGCCCAGGAAACCACACAGCCTCAAGGTGCACCCTCGGCCTCCGGGGCACCTCCCAGCTTCCAGGAAACCAGGCAGCCTCCAGGAAACCACACAGCCTCCAAAGAAACCATCCAGCCTCCAGGAGCACCACCCAGCCCGAGAGCACCCAGCCTCCGGAGCACACCAGCCACCGGCACCATCCACTCCGGGGCACCATCCAGCCTCCCTGGGCACCATCCAGCCTCCAGGGCACCACCCAGCCTCCAGGAGCACCACCCAGCCTCCACCATCCAGCCTCCTTGGTCCATCCACCTACACACAGCCACCGGAGCACCATCCAGCCTCCGGGCACCATCCAGCCTCCTTGGGCACCATCCAGCCTCCAGGAGCACCACCCACCTCCGGGGCACCATCCAGCCTCCTTGGGCACCATCCAGCATCCAAGGCATCATCCCAGCCACGGGGCACCACCCACCCATCCAGCCTCCTTGGGCACCATCCAGCCTCTGGGAGCACCACCCAGCCACCTGGGGCACCATCCAGCCTGGGCACCATCCAGCCTCCTGGGCACCATCCAGCCTCCAGGAGCACCACCCAGCCTCCGGGCACCCAGCCCTGAGGAGCACCACCCAGCCTCCAGGGCACCATCCAGCCTCCAGGCACTACCCAGCCTCCGGGGCACCATCCAGCCTCCTTGGGCACCATCCAGCCTCCGGGCACCATCCAGCCTCCAGGGCACCATCCAGCCCGGCATCCGGGCACCATCCAGCCACAGACCACCATCCAGCCTCGGCAAACATCCTGCCTCCGAAAACCCATCCAGCCCCAGAAACCACACAGCCTCATGCACACCATCCCAAAACAACCAACCCCAGAGCACCACCCAACCCCAGGAGCACCATCCAGCCCAGCAGCACCAACCAGCCTCCTGAGCACCATCCACCCCACACCATCCAGCCTCCAAACCACCCAGCCTGTACACAACCAACCCCAGCACCATCCAGCCTCCTGGGCACCACATCCAGCCTCCGGGCACCACCCAGCCTACACCACCCAGCCCAAGGCACCACAGCCCAGTGCACCATCCACATCAAAACAACCAGCCTCCAACCCACCCAGCCCCACCCATCCAACCCCAAACCACCCACCCCAGTAAACCACACCCAGCCCCAGACACCCAGCCCCCAGAGCACCACCCAGCCCCGGGTCACCATCCAACCTCCAGGAACCAACCACCAAAACTCCCACCATCCAGCCCAAGGAATCCACCAAGCCCCAGAAACCATCCAGCCTCCAGAAGCACCACCCACCTCAAGAGCACCAACCATCCAAACCATCCAGCCTCCGGGGCACCACATCCACCTTGGCACCATCCAGAATCTCAGCATCATCCAGCCTGGACAACCACCCAAACACAGCCTCAAGGCACCTCGACTCCAGCACCCCCAGCCAGAGGCACCGGCACCCCCAGCCCCCTGACACCACCCAGCTCCCACACCACCCAACCCAGGAGCACCACCCAGCCCCAGAAATCACACACCACAAGCACCCCTGCCTCCCGGCACCACCCAGCTCCAGGAATCCAGGCAGCCTCCAGAAACCACCCAGCCCCAGGAGCACCACCAGCCTCCGGAGCACCAACCAGCCCCAGGAGCACCGCCCAGCCCTGGGGGCACCATCCAGACCTTGGCACCATCCAGCCCCCAACACCAGCCTCCGGGGCACCACCCAGCCTCCAGGAAACCACACAGCCTCAAAGGGGCACCCCTCGGCCTCCAGGGGGCACCCCCAACCCAGAAAACCAGGCAGACCTGCGGGCCCCTCCCAGCCTCAGGGGCACCACCCAGCTCCGGAGCACCACCCAGCCTCCAAGCACCCACCTCCGGGGCACCACCCAGCCTCCAGGGGCACCACCCAGCCTCCAGGGGCACCACGCAGCCTCCAGGGCAACCACCCAGCCTCCAGGAGCACCACCCAGCCTCCAGGGGCACCACACAGCCTCCAGAGCACCATCTAGCCTCCGGGCACCACCCAGCCTCCGGGGCACCACCCAGCCTCCGAGCACCACCCAGCCTCAGGGACACCACCCAGCCTGGGAGCACCACAGCCCGGGGCACCACCCAGCCTCCAGGGGCACCACCCAGCCTCCAGGGTGCACCAGCCTCCAGGGAGCACCACCCAGCACCTCTGGGAGCACCACCCAGTCTCCCACGAGCACCTCCCAGCCTCAGCGGCGGCACCACCCAGCCTCCAGGGGTAGCCTGTGTACGTCTTCATGTTTAAATATAAAAGATACTGTTGAAATACTTTAGGAGCAGCATAGTAAACAAGAGACATTAATCCCCCAGAAAAAGTTATAAAAGCAAATAAAGAGCTGTTTTATTTTCTTTATTGTCATTTACTACTCAGTTTCAGAACACAGATAGTTTCATCATAGCATTTCTGGTGTTTCGGTAGTTCAATTCTCCAGAAATGCCAGTTAAGGGAGACAGCACTCCTTGTCGCTATTCGAAGTTGAATAATTCCTAGATGATGGATAAAATAATTGGTCTGTCCATATGTCTATTCTAGATTAACCTATACAATCTTTGGGTAAAAACTCATCCTCTCAGCATTTATATACATATAAAGACTACTTTGCATTGCTAAAACAAAAATGTTGAACACATTAAAAAAAATAACATTGATATACAGTTAATGACCAGAAGATATAAATTAAAACTAACATAATATTTCCACTACACGACATATATACATTTTATTTATTTATGAGCTCCAACCCACCTACGTCCGATACTAACTCATTACAATTAACATCATTAATGTACAACATCGACATTACCAATCACCTACAACACATCTTTATCACGAATCCAACACTTCCTACTAACAAAAATACCATCCACACTACAACAACAATAACCATCCACTACACCCTACACCAACAACTATACTATCATCTACGTTACATCCACTACACAATTACACCAACAACTGCTCTAACTATACTACATCCCAACACACATCTACACTATCACCTCACTATCATCTACCTACATCCCCATATCCTGATTATTACACTAAATAGGATAATTACCAATATCGATAACTTCTATGTATCTTTTTTAACCTTCTTACTGGTCACGAATACATCATGCAGTTTATCATATTAGGTATACATTGAAATGTTTCAGAAACAAATTAAAACTGACTTAACCAAACTTAATGAATATTAGCAACTCTTATTAATTATTTCTGTACTTTTAAACCTGGGATGATAATCATATGATATTATATATATTCTCAAATGTAAAAATATCAATATAAGCATCGGTCAAACACTATTAAATTTAAGGTACTTAAAACAACAGTAAAGACATAAACTACACATGAATAGAGGAAACAAATACCATAGTAATAAGTAAAAGAATAAATAACTAAATAAACCCTGAAACTAAATATATATCGATGTTCTTTCTCTCTATATTATATTATATAATAAGTTATATATTTACTGCAGCACATTCTCATTACATAAATTGAAACACACACACACACACACACATGTGGTGTAGGTGATAGTGTAGTGATGGGTGTAGGTGATACTGTACTGACTGGTGGTGTGCAGGCACAGTGTAGTGATGTGGTGTAGTGACAGTGTAGTGATGTGTTGGTGTACAATGTAGTGATGTGTGTAGGTGATAGTGTAGTGATGGGTTTAGTGACAGTAGTGATGTGGGTGGTGATAGTGTATGTGATGAGTGTGCGGTGTATGTGCTTAGCCTGGATGTGGTGTAGGTGATAGTGTAGTGGATGTGGTGGAAGAGATGTGTGGATGTGGTGTAGGTGATAATGTAGTGGATGTGGTGTAGGTGATATGTAGTGGATGAAGTGTAGGCGGATAGTGTAGTGGATGTAACAATGTAGGTGATAGTGTGGTGGATGTGGTGTAGGTGATATTGTAGTGTGGGTGGTAGGTGATAGTGAAGTGGATGTGGTGTAGGTGATAGTGTAGATGTACTGTAAGGGCTAGTGTAGTGGATGTGGTGTAGGTGATAGTGTAGTGATGTGGTGTAGGTGATATGTAGTGGATGCACTGTGTTAACAGTAGTGGATGTGGTGTAGGTGATAGTGTAGTGGATGGTGAAGATAGTGTAGATGGTGTTGATATGTAGTCGCAGTGGATGTGGTGTAGTTGATAGTGTAGTGGATGCAAATGCAAGGATAGTGTGGTGGATGGTGTAGGTGATAGTGAAGTGGATGTGTAGGTGATAGTGTAGTGATGGAATGGTAAGATAGTGTGGATGTGGTGTAGGTGATAGTGTGTAGTGGATGTAATGAGGTGATAGTGTGGTGGATGTGGCGTAGGTGATAGTGTAGTGGATGATGTAGATAGTGGTGATGGTAGGTGATAGTGTAGTGGATGTATGTAGGTGATAGTGTAGTGATGGGTGTAGGTGATAGTGTAGTGGATGTACTGTAAGCAATAGTGTAGTGATGGTGTAGGTGATAGTGTAGTGGATGGTGTAGGTGATAGTGTAGTGGATGCACTGTAAGTAATAGTGTAGTGGATGGTGTAGGTGATAGTGTAGTGACGTACTGTAAGTGGTACAGTGTAGTGATGTGGTTCAGGTGATAGTGTAATGGATGTACTGGGCATAGTAGTGGGATGTGGTGTAGGTGAGCAGTGGATGTGGGTGTAGTTGATAGCGTAGTGTGATGGTAAGCCGATAGTGTAGTCACGTAGTGGATGTGGTGTAGTTGATAGTGTAGTCAATAGTGGATGTGGTGGAAGGATAAAAAGTGATGTACGTAGGCGGTGATAGTGGTGGGATGGTGCAGGCAGATAGTGAAGTGATGTGGTGTAGGTGATGGTGTAGTGGATGTAATGTAGGTGATAGTGTGTGGTGGATGTGTGCAGGTGATAGTGTAGTGGATGTAATGTAGGCATAGTATAGTGGATGTACTGTAAGTAATAGTGTATGGATGTACTGTAAGTAATAGTAGTGATGTGGTGTAGGTGATAGTGTAGTGGATACTGTGGGGCAATAGTGTAGTGGATGTGGTGTAGGT
Organism: Homarus americanus; assembly: GCF_018991925.1. Taxonomy (NCBI): domain Eukaryota; kingdom Metazoa; phylum Arthropoda; class Malacostraca; order Decapoda; family Nephropidae; genus Homarus; species Homarus americanus. The sequence goes on along the minus strand of NW_024742258.1, from coordinate 4,054 downwards.
GATAGTGTGTAGTGGATGTACTGTATAATAGTGTAGTGGATGTGGTGTGTAGGTGATATGTAGTGATGTACCAGGCAATAGTGTAGTGGATGTGTAGGTGATAGTGTAGTGGATGTGGTGTAGTTGATAGTGTAGTCAAATGCAGTGGATGGTGAAGTTGATAGTGTAGTGAACGTAATGGTATGATAGTGTGGTGGATGTGGTGAAAGATAGTGAAGGGATGGTAGTGATAAGTAGTGGATGTAATGTAGGTGATAGTGTGGTGGGTGTAGTGTAGGTGATAGTGTAGTGGATGTAGTGTAGGGGATAGTGTAGTACATGTAGTGTAGGTGATAGTGTCGTGGATTTAGTGTAGGTGATAGTGTAGTGGATGTATTGTAGGTGATAGTGTGGTGGATGTGGTGTAGGTGATACTGTAGTGGATGTAATGTAGGTGATAGTGTGGTGGATGTGGTGTAGGTGATAGCGTAGTGGGTGTGGTGTAGGTGATAGTGTAGTGGGTGTGGTGTAGGTGATAGTGTAGTGGATGTAATTTAGGTGATAGTGTGGTGGATGTAATGTAGGTGATAGTGTGGTGGATATGGTGTAGGTGATAGTGTAGTGGATGTAATGTAGGTGATAGTGTGTGGATGTGGTGTAGGTGATAGTGTAGTGGCTGCAGTGTAGGTGATAGTGTAGTGGATGTGGTGTAGGTGATAGTGTAGTGGATGTGGTGTAGGTGATAGTGTAGAGGATGTACTGTAGGTGATAGCGTAGTGGATGTACTGTAGGTAATAGTGTAGTGGATGTGGTGTAGGAGATAGTGTAGTGGATGTAGCGTACGTGATAGTGTGGTGGATGTGGTGTAGGTGATAGTGTAGTGGATGTGGTGTAGGTGATAGTGTAGTGGATGTAGTGTAGGTGATAGTGTAGTGGATGTGGTGTAGGTGATAGCGTGGTGGATGTAGCGTAGGTGATAGTGTGGTGGATGTGGTGTAGGTGATAGTGTAGTAGGTGTGGTGTAGGTGATAGTGAAGTGGATGTGGTGTAGGTGATAGTGTAGTGGATGTACTGTAAGTAATAGTGTAGTGGATGTGGTGTAGGTGATAGTGTAGTGGATGTGGTGTAGGTGATAGTGTAGTGGATGTGGTGTAGGTGATAGTGTAGTGGATGTACTGTAAGTAATAGTGTAGTGGCTGTGGTGTAGGTGATAGTGTAGTGGATGTGGTGTAGGTGATAGTGTAGTGGATGTGGTGTAGGTGATAGTATAGTGGATGTACTGTAAGTAATAGTGTAGTGGATGTGGTGTAGGTGATAGTGTAGTGGATGTGGTGTAGGTGATAGTGTAGTGGATGTGGTGTAGGTGATAGTATAGTGGATGTACTGTAAGTAATAGTGTAGTGAGTGTGGTGTAGGTGATAGTGTAGTGGATGTGGTGTAGGTGATAGCGTAGGAAAACAAGTATTAAAATACTCTTGGATGAAACGAAAAACAAACATATCTGACGAACCAAAAATAATATGGAGAACTCTTGAAATATTTGTTTGAAAAAAATTGAAAAACTAGAGGAAAAAATAACATGTTTTTAATGAACAGACCAACGAGGCATTATGAGCGTGGGTTAACGTGTTTTGATGAAGTGATGTTTGTTGTCACGGTTGTTGGCGGCAGGTGGAGGAAGGTTTACGGTCACTTGGCGCTGAGTTTAGATAAACGGCTGATTGAGGAATTGACAAAAATATGATCTTAAAATTATTTTATCATCAACTTTTAACAGTTAATGCGAGAACGGCATCATTTGTGGCCCATTTGATCCTTAACTAAAGGTTAATCTTCCCCACTTAATTAATATCATACAATTAAAAAAGGATTATACGTAAATATAATATAAAACAAATATTCAGAAATAATGTGGCGTCGTTTCCTTGAGCCTGAAGGAGTTTCTACCCCAGAAGGTTTTATTCACTTGACTTATTTTACCATAAATGTTTCTATATTTTTCAAAGTCTTTCCCTCTTACGCAAAATAATACTGTTGTTCTAGTGAAAAATTGTACGATGTCTTCCTTCTTTCTGTATCATATAAAAATAGAATAATTATGAATCACAAGGTTTAGGAGAATTAGAAAGCTGAGGGACGGAGAGAATGTTACCAACGTGAGAGGATATAGGCAGGGGAGGTATTGGTAGTGTTGGCTGAGAAATACGGTGAGTCTGTTACTGGTGCTCCTCGTCAGCTGCTGTTTGTGGTCCTCCGCTACGTGGTCCAGTGTTAGCATCAACCACACTCTTAGCCCACCAGCGAACTGTACCCACGTCTACTACACAGTCATCTCAGTCGTCGGCGAATTTGTTGATACACATGAACTCGAGAACTGTCACCTGTTTTAACTAATATTGTGACGTACAGCTTTACAAGAGACGCCTGCCACCAAAACACTTAACTTCTCACGTCGTTTTATAACATAAATTAAATTGGTTGTGTAACTGGTGTGAATGATGGGAAAATAGTGATATTCTGACCAACAACAAACTCAGATCAAAACAGAATCTTTGCGGGTACTAAAATCTCCATCACTATTACAACAAATACTTTGAAATACATTATTATATATTGCCGGAATTGATGACTGATGGAAAATTTGGTTATGTTGACAATAGAATGATTGGTATATACAGTTGTGGAGAAACAAAATAGGTAGGCAGGCAGGCAGGCAGGCAGGCAGGCAGGCAGGGGCAAAGGCACAGGCAGACAGGCAAGGAGAGAGGTAAGTGGGAGGGCTGGGGTAGGACTTAACAGGGTCGCATAAAGGTGGCGATTAAAAGTTCGCGACATATTTCATACTGGAAATTACATATACATATATTACACATATTACATATACATATATTACATACATACATATTACATACATATACATACACATATACATATTACATACATATATACATATTATTTTTACATATACATATTATTTACACATTACACATATTATTAAGTTATTTCATACACATATTATTACACATTTTACATTATTATTATTATTATTATTATTATTATTATTATTATTATTATTATTATTATTAGTTTAATTATGAAGCAGACGCAGCTTTACCTCTCTACCTAGTTCTTTTTGTTCACAACTGTACAAGAAATAAAAGAAGAGTGAAAAGTTGAACACATTACAATTTGCTGCCACATCCCATCACTTTGCATTTGATCTCGTCGTAATCTGCCACACGCTAATGAAACACAGCGTTGTGGAGGCAGAGAAATGTCTGAAGCAGGACAATTGTGAGGAGCTCCCTGTGTCTTCACCTCTTAAGATACAGCTGTAATTACCTCAGACGCGCCCGGCGGATTACCTTCCCTGAATTCACCAGAACCTTGGATAAATCTTCTCATTTTAAAGTAGCTTGTGTGTAATACTGAATATATAACAAGAAAACTAACAAGAAGGTAAACAGGAATAATTATAAGATTCTCAGGACTAATACTTTTTTAGTCAGTGTCAGTCATTAGTGGCAAAGACGAGTGAACCCAACTTAAGGCTAATAGGAAGAAAGTGGTGGACGGTGACTCACGCTGGTTCATACACTTTAGCTTTTACCCAAAAAATGTGAAGAAGCCTTTTACTTATTTTCCTTCCTCTTTAAAGGTCACAGAGTTTTACCACTTTCTTCTACACCAAGTCCTGAGTGCAATGGTAATACTCTCTCTCTCTCTCTCTCTCTCTCTCTCTCTCTCTCTCTCTATAACACACACACACACACACACACACACTTAATATATATGTGTGTGTCTGTGTGTGTATGTTGATTGCCTTCCAGTCATTATCAATTATCAGTTAATTGCTTTTGACAATATACTAATTGTTCATTAACCTTTGAGGGTTTACCATTATTGTGAAGACTTGAGTGTTATATACAGCTAAAGTGTGTGGGTCTCGTTCTCCCGCCTCGGACAACCTAACATTTCATCGGCGACTTCCTCCAACACAAACCTCGACCACCAACATGGCTCTACCTCCCCGGGGGCAGTAGTGTCCCTGGTCACGGCAGTAGATTTTTTTTTT
>NW_024742257.1:0-10688 GCF_018991925.1 Homarus americanus | reverse complement strand
CCCAATATACACACGGCCCCGCCTGATGACTTTCCCAGATAGTTCTGAAAAGGTCCAGGCCTGACCGCACATTTGCGGGGTCAAATGTAAAGAGACCCTTCGCCGCCCCCCCCCCGGCCAGCTGAACCTGACGGCTCGCATCCCAATATATAGGACGTCCTGGTCCTCCCTCGGCGATTCGCAGAGAGAGAGTTGTCTTGTAACAAGGTGGCCAGCTACTACACCACCAGGCCTGCTCGAGCCGAAGTCAGAGGCCGGAGGCAAGTCGCCTCCGGTCAGGACCGAGACTTCCCTCCGGTGTCCCAGCTAAGCAGTCGCCCACCGACACCAGTGTCCCCGCTAAGCAGTCGCCCTCCCGACACCAGTGTCCCAGCTAAGCAGGCGCCCTCCCGACACCAGTGCTCCAGCTAAGCAGTCTCCCTGCTAGGCCTCCCCTAGGTCACGTGAGTGTTTGTCAGAGCTTTCCGTGGGATGAGTTACTTACGTGGGAAGTGTATTCATTTCATGTTCGTGTCCGAGAATCAGAGTGTCTAGTAACGTAATATGATGTCCTAGTAACGTAAACATAATGTCCTAGTAACTTCAATAGAAGGTGTTATTAATGTGTCCATGTCATGTTCGTAATTAATAAAGAGTTGTAACGAAGCAGTGTTTGAGAAGTCGCCCTTAAGACGTAATAGAAGTGTATTGACGTATAAGATACGATAAGAGTACTGACAGTGTAAATAACTATCACGGCCACGCTACAAAAGTCTTCCTCTCTTTATACTCTTATACTATCAATATTCTACCTATATGTAATCTTCTCTTTGTGAGTCTCTTTGTAGCATTACATTGGCGGCAGCGTACTATATGTAACTCACGCCTTCTTTGTCCCTTGTTATAGGTGACAGCGAACTATATATGTAATTCACGCCTCCCTCGCGTCTAGTTATTATAATGGCGGCAGCGCACTTAAAGTAAACTCACGCCTCTTAACTTTAGTGTTCAGTACAGTGACAGTTAGAATCTTTTGAAGTAATCTCGTAACTATCTTGACGAAGCAGGCAGTACAAGGGTGGTTGCATTCGTAACATTATATTGGTGGCATTCACGCTTCCCTCGTCCCTTGTTATTGGTAACAGTGTACTTAACGTAAACCCATGCCCTCCCTCGGTTAGCCATAACACCTGGCTCGTTTCATCCTTCATTTGTTTCAGTCTAAGTATTGTCTACAATTGTGTAATAAGTAATTCCTGTGTCGTAGCGTCGTAGCGTGAAAAGTGGCCTAGTGTGTCACCGTTACAGCTCAAGTAAATGTCTCTCGTCGTGGTATGCGCGAATTTTTTCTAGAAATATGTTCAGTGCTTAACGTGATTTCTCAGTGTCCCCCACGTTCTGTGAAGTTCTCAGTATCCCAAGTGCATTTTAATTGTCGGTCAGTGTTAAATGTACCCATTGTGTTTTAGTGATAGAAGCTGTGTCTATACAAACTGTTATAACTTAACATGTCTTACAACCTACATCCTCCTCCTTGTCCTAATCCTCACCTCACCCTCCGTACCCATCCGTTCCCGCCTCGCTCCGCCCTGCCCTGCCCTACCCCGCTCCGCTCCGCCCCGCCCCGCCCCGCCCCGCGCCCCGCCCCGGTTACGCCACTCTACACCTCACCCCACCAGGCGCGCATCATGGCCGAATGTTTCCCGCTCCGCCCGCCCGTGTGACCACCAATGTTTTGTCCTGTGAGTTATGCTTCGAAATTGGTGGTTAGTGTTACTTAATATTGCGATAATTACAGAGCTTCACTCAGTGTGTTTTTATGCTAGTATGATTTGTAATGTTCTCTTTGACGCGTAGTGATAAATAATATTCAATGTAGTGAGCAGAGCTTCACTCCCCGACCCAGCCTAATGAGAAAATTGTCGTGACGGAAATAATAGTTACCAAACATTGACGTAACTTATAAAGTAAATATTTGTTTTTTTTGCGAATGCACTTCCAACTAATCCATCATCCCTTTAGGATTGTTTCTGTCAAATGTCACACACAGTACCGCCCCATGGCTAGCCGGAATCCGTCCACAGCACATATAAGAAGAGAAGAAGCAGCGTGAGGAATGCAGCACCACACCCACCACGCACCACCCCACTTCTTTCAAGTCCTCCCTGGTCTAGGATTAAGAAGATGTTATATTTTTCTACTAGGAAGTTAAGGAGTGTGGAATGAAGTGCCACACAACGAACCCTGGTGAGCCCAGCCAGGGAGGGATTCACCACTGTGGAAGGTGTAAGACAGGACGGTCTTTGGTCTCGCCGACACTCACGTACGGAGGGCGAGGCCTGGTCTGCGGAACCTGCCTTACGAGTCATCTAAGGAGACGACAGCCCAAACAGTGGACCGGCTTTCATCCCGGCCGGAGAGGGCCGGCGGCAGATGAACAGAAAATCGTCTGGAATATGTTGAAAACGAAGATGTATAAAGAAATACAGATGGAGCAGAAAAATTCATCTGGAATATGAAAATGAAGATGTATAAAGAGACGCAGATGAACAGAAAATTCATCTGGAATATGAAAATGCTCTAAACGTAGAGGAAGCGCAGGTGAACAGAAAAATCATCTGGAATATTATAGAAACCAGGAGGAAGTGTGAAGAAGTCAGATGTGGTGACACGACCTACAAAGTGCGGTATTGAAGAAGGAAAAACGTGCTATGTGAAGACAGAAGAGACGCTGTGCTGACATCAGAAGAAAGTCGACGATGAAAAGGTGGATAATCAGAAGGACCAATCGACTACCGTTGTTGTGCTGCCAGCATTCCTTATTTTCAGATACCAGCTGGATGGAGGACTTGAGCCATACTGAACCCAACAAATGTACTGATGTTGTTGATGTTGCTGATGTGTAATAAAAAGATATAACACCCTAACATGTGAAGTAGGAGCATTTTGTATTTTGTATTTAATTCTCTGATTTTTGTTAAACATGTACTACAAAGAATGTTTTTTTTAAAAGATTAGTCACTTTTCTATGAGTTCATTTGATCAATGTTTTGTATTACCAAACACAATGTTGTAGCCATTTACTGACTGAGATGAATTATTATTTTGACACGGCCTGGTTAGGCAATGTAACACCTGATTTTGTTTGTAGAATGTGATTTGCAAGTTTGCCTCGGACACTATGCTAGATATGAAGGATCTTTAGATCACTCTATGTTCACTTACTGTGTATGTGTTTATTTTTTTCTCCTGTCATAGAAGCTTTAATCTTGGCGGGAGGTATAGTAAGCTTTGTCAGATCAAACTATGCCAGTAGAAAAACATACATCTCTAATGTTATAATTTATAAAATGTAAGGATGCATTATCGCCTCAGGGACTATATTAGATACTGCACATGATGTTACTGTCTACTTTAAATGTGTCATCAGTTCTCTGAGCATGTAAGCTTTGGTCTTGGCGGGAGGTGTAGTGATGGTTTGTCAGACCACAGCTTACATCTCAGAAACTCCAGTCTGACCGGACATTAGGGACGTCAAGTGTAGGGTAACTCTGCGGTTGACCAAGGATTGTAAACCAACTAGCTCCCCTCCCATGTGACATGTCACCACAACAGACATGTAAGAAGGCACCAGCCGACTCTCTCCCAATATACAATAACCTACACCGCAGAAAGAAGTCCAGACCTGACCTCACAATTAGCCAGGTCACTTGTAACCCCTGGAGCCCAACTCAAGGGGCCACAAACAACCAGGGCCTCTCGTGTTACACGGCCCCACCTGACGACTTCTCCTTACATCTCAGAAACTCCAGTCTGACCCGACGTTTGGGAAGTCAAGTGTAGGGGAACTCTCACGGTTGCTCTCCCAATATACACACGGCCCCGCCTGATGACTTTCCCAGATAGTTCTGAAAAGGTCCAGGCCTGACCGCACATTTGCGAGGTCAAAATGTAAGGAGACCCTTCGCCGCCCCCCCCGGCCAGCTGAACCTGACGGCTCGCTTCCCAATATATAGGACGTCCTGGTCCTCCCTCGGCGATTGGCAGAGAGAGAGTTGTCTTGTAACAAGGTGGCCAGCTACGACACCACCAGTCCTGCTCCAGCCGAAGTCAGGGGCCGGAGGCAAGTCACCTCCGGTCAGGACCGAGACTTCCCTCCGGTGTCCCAGCTAAGCAGTCGCCCACCCGACACCAGTGTCCCCGCTAAGCAGTCGCCCTCCCGACACCAGTGTTCCAGCAGCAGGCGCCCTTTGAGCCACCAGTGCTCCAGCTACAGTCTCCTGCTAGGCCTCTCTAGGTCGTAATATGAGTGTTTGTCAGAGCTTCCGTATTTAGTTACTTACGTGAAGTGTATTCATTTGAATCAGTAAAATTAAATTCATAGTGTTTGAGAAGTCGCCCTTAAGACGTAATAGAAGTGTATTGACGTATAAGATACGATAAGAGTACTGACAGTGTAAATAACTATCACGGCCACGCTACCAAAGTCTTCCTCTCTTTATACTCTTATACTATCAATATTCTACCTATATGTAATCTTCTTCTTGTGAGTTTTGTCTCATTACATCTCTCTTTAAACAATTTGTAAAATAAATAAATAAATGGTCAGGTGTAAATGGTAAGAATTTAACAGAGTAATACTGAGGTATTACAAGAAAGAACTAAAAACTGTCCACTGTGTGTATCAACATTTTATAAAAGTATTTGTGAAGCTGTAAAATACTTAGATATAAACTTTTAATTCAACTCTGTAATAAAAATAATTGCAATAATGAATCTAAACAAGAAATGAACTGGGTGAAAAAATCTACAAAATACTAAAAATATAAAAAAGAAGAATTACAGTAAAACCTGAATCATTGTAATAAACATTATTAAACTTTTCGTTGTTATGACCTAAACAAACAAGGAAGACTCGTCTAGATTTTCGCTCTGTGAATTAACTCCTTGGATCGCTTTTGGGCAAGAGGGGAGTTACTCCGACTTATTCCGTGAAAATATTCCCAACTGTCCATAGAATTCGTTACAGTTTCCTTTATAGTAAGTGACTCACAAATGATTAATATTCCCATTCACCAATACTTTATTATATCAGAGAACAGTGCAGAGATAAGCTGGCCAATGAGCGATGGTCAAAGATAATACAGAGTTAATACTGGATTGATAAGTACAGCTATAGTGATTTGTTTCATGTTACAGTAATAATAAACTTTATCAAATGTTATAACTACCAAAGTGTTATTTTCGTGATCGATACCCTGCTGCCAGGATTATAACATCGTTTAAAAGTTCAGTAAAAATATCATGCAGATTAAAACCTAACCTAGTGTATCGTAACCTAACTTAGCCTTTCCTAAGCTAATTTAGACTATCCTAAACTAGCCTAACCTATCCTAATCACACCAAACCTAACCTATCCTAAATTTATATATCATCAACAGATTTATAGATATGTTGGAGAAATAATTATCAAAAGTTTGTTGTCTCTGCAAATGTATTTTTAAAAAAAGAAAATGAAATTAAAACTTCTAGAGAACTCAATTGTGTCATGAGCGTTGCGGCTTGGTTCGGTTAGGTAACATTAGGTTAGGTTAGATAAGGTAAGGTAAGATTAAGTAAGGTGAGGTAGTGTTAGGGTTAAATACATTTTACTAATTTTGCATCAAAATAATCACGACTGAAGGTATCGGATAAAAACCTCTGAATATAATTCTTTTTCTGAGAAAAAAATTTCTTTACCACTTATTTTTTGCCCCACTTTTTTTATTAAGTTTGATGAACTTAGATTAGATTAGGTATTATTTAACTCTGAGTCATGGGTACTTATTGGATACTTGGCAGAATAACTTGTTATAACTTGGTCCTAACAAAGGCGGAGTCTAAGCAAAAATGTTCACTTGACCTCATATTTGGATTTCATTACTGAAGGATATTTACAGCTATACCACATTAATAAGGTCTATCTGCAAGTTTATTCAGTCATAAAAAAAATATACCCTAAATGTGGACAATAAAAATCTTCTATTTTGGTACAAATTACTTGAAAAGTTATAAGAAGACAAAAGCTGCATCTCTTCCATAAAGCGAGAAATAGAACAGCCAAGCCTCTTCTTGTCGTAAAAAAAAACTAATATTGTATTTTAGTATGTTGATGTACAAAACATTTTCTTCATTATTCTATGATAAAACAAGTCTAACAAGCATTATTAAAACATATATTATTAATTTTTTTTCATGCAATCCGGAAATAGCGACTACTATATCCAGGTTGATGGTGTTGAGGTCCTGTAAGTTACAGGCTAGATTACGAGCTCACTTACGGAGTTCGATGCCAAATATTTGTTTTGAGAATCCCGATCGGAGACTGTAAGTCCAGTTACTTGGTAAACAAGTAGATACAGTGAAATAAACTGCTGTACCTAAATATTATGTAACTCAAAATATATTCCCAAAACAGCACGTTTACAGATGAAAATAAAAAAAAGCATAAATAATACAAACAAAATCAATTAATATGTTTTTTATTACAGTATTTTTAAATATCAGAAGCGTAGGTTCAGCGCTTCTTTTGTGTCTTTTTTCCGGTGAAGATGTAGTCTCCCCATGGCAGGTACTGGTCCTTTTGTACATGGCAGAAAGTGGTAGTTTCCTTCTTCTTCTTGTTGTTTTGGGTCTTGTTGTTTTGGGTCTTAGTGTGTTTTGTGGTCTGCAGTTTGTTAGATCGGGGGCCCTTCTCCTTCATCTGGCAAGGCTTCACCTCCACCTTAGTCACCTTCGACACAGTGCGTCGGAACACCATTGTGATGTACTGACACTAACAGCTCTCTCACTGAGGTCAAATCAAAATTTGACCATACAGAAAGAATTACGGTTTAATAAGGTTGGAATTTAAAGAAATTGACAACAAAATAAAGCTCTGTTTATCACTATAGTAAAGAGGGATGGTGTTTGTAAAGATGATGGATGGTGTTTGTAAAGATGATGGATGGTGTTATAATATGTAGTGATGATGGATGGTGTTATATGTAGTGATGAAGGATGGCGTTATATTGTAGTAATGATGGATGGTGTTATATGTAGTGATGATAAGAGGGTAATATATGTAGTGATGATGGATGGTGTTATATATATATATTGATGATGCATGATGTTATATGTAGTGATGATGGTTGGTGTTATATGTAGTGATGCTGGATGGTGTTATATGTAGTGATGATGGATAGAGTTATATGTAGTGATGATGGATGATGTTATATGTAGTGATGATGGGTGGTGTTATATGTAGTGATGTTGGATGGTGTTATATGTAGTGATGATGGATGATATTATATGTAGTGATGATAGGATGGTTCTATATGTAGTGATGATGGATGGTGTTATATGTAGTGATGATGGATGGTGTTATATGTAGTGATGATGGATGGTGTTATATGTAGTGATGATAGATGGTGTTATATGTAGTGATGATGGATGATGTTATATGTAGTGATGATGGGTGGTGTTATATGTAGTGATGATGGGTGGTGTTATATGTAGTGATGATGGATGGTGTTATATGTAGTGATGATGGATGGTGTTATATGTAGTGATGATGGATGGAGTTATATGTAGTGATGATGGATGATGTTATATGTAGTGATGATGGTTGGTGTTATATGTAATGATGTCGGATGGTGTTATATGTAGTGATGATGGATGATATTATATGTAGTGATGATAGGATGGTTCTATATGTAGTGATGATGGATGGTGTTATATGTAGTGATGATGGATGATGTTATATGTAGTGATGATAGGTTGGTTTTATATGTAGTGATGATGGATGGTGTTATATGTAGTGATGATGGATGGAGTTATATGTAGTGATGATTGATGATGTTATATGTAGTGATGATGGTTGGTGTTATATGTAATGATGTCGGATGGTGTTATATGTCGTGATGGATGGTTTTATATGTAGTGATGGTAGATGGTGTTATATGTAGTGATGATGGATCGTGTTATATGTAGTGATGATGGATAGTATTATATGTAGTGATGATGATGGATGGTGTTATAAGTAGTGATGATGGATGTTATATGTAGTGATGAAGGATGGTGTTAGTGAAGATTGTGAAGTGAGATGTAGTGAAGATTGTGAAGTCAGATGTAGTGAAGATTGTGAAGTCAGATGTGGTGAAGATTGTGAAGTGAGATGTAGTGAAGATTGTGAAGTGAGATGTAGTGAAGATTGTGAAGTGAGATGTAAGGAAGATTGTGAAGTGAGATGTAGTGAAGATTGTGAAGTAAGATGTGGTAAAGATTGTGAAGTGAGATGTAGTGAAGATTGTGAAGGGAGATGTAGTGAAGATTGTGAAGTAAGATGTGGTGAAGATTGTGAAGTGAGATGTAGTGAAGATTGTGAAGTGAGATGTAGTGAAGATTGTGAAGTGAGATGTAGTGAAGATTGTGAAGTGAGATGTAGTGAAGTTTGTGAAGTGGGATGTAGTAAAGATTGTGAAGTGAGATGTGGTAAAGATTGTGAAGTGAGATGTGGTGAAGATTGTGAAGTGAGATGTAGTGAAGATGTGAAGTGAGATGTAGTGAAGGTTGTGAAGTGAGATGTAGTGAAGGTTGTGAAGTGAGATGTAGTGAAGATTGTGTAGTGAGATGTAGTGAAGATTGTGAAGTGAGAGGTAGTGAAGATTGTGAAGTGAGATGTAGTGAAGATTGTGAAGTGAGATGTAGTGAAGATTGTGAAGTGAGATGTAGTGAAGATTGTGAAGTGAGATGTAGTGAAGATTGTGAAGTGAGATGTAGTAAAGATTGTGAAGTGAGATATGGTGAAGATTGTGAAGTGAGATGTAGTGAAAGATTGTGAAGTGAGATGTAGTGAAGATTGTGAAGTGAGATGTATTGAAGATTGTGAAGTGAGATGTAGTGAAGATTGTGAAGTGAGATGTAGTGAAGTTTGTGAAGTGGGATGTAGTGAAGATTGTGAAGTGAGATGTAGTGAAGATTATGAAGTGGGATGTAGTGAAGATTGTGAAGTGAGATGTAGTGAAGAATGTGAAGTGAGATGTAATGAAGATTGTGAAGTGAGATGTAGTGAAGATTGTGAAGTGAGATGTAGTGAAGATTGTGAAGTGAGATGTAGTGAAGATTGTGAAGTGAGATGTAGTGAAGATTGTGAAGGGAGATGTAGTGAAGATTGTGAATTGAGAAGTAGTGAAGATTGTGAAGTGGGATGTAGTGAAGATTGTGAAGTGAGATGTAGTGAAGATTGTGAAGTGAGATGTAGTGAAGATTGTGAAGTGAGATGTAGTGAAGATTGTGAAGTGAGATGTAGTGAAGATTGTGAAGTGAGATGTAGTGAAGATTGTGAAGTGAGATGTAGTGAAGATTGTGAAGTGAGATGTGGTAAAGATTGTGAAGTGAGATGTGGGGAAGATTGTGAAGTGAGATTTGGTGAAGATTGTGAAGTGAGATGTGGTGAAGATTGTGAAGTGAGATATGGTGAAGATTGTGAAGTGAGATGTAGCGAAGATGTGAAGTGAGATGTAGTGAAGATTGCGAAGTGAGATGTAGTGAAGGTTGTGAAGTGAGATGTAGTAAAGATTGTGTAGTGAGATGTAGTGAAGATTGTGAAGTGAGATGTAGTGAAGATTGTGAAGTGAGATGTAGTGAAGATTGTGAAGTGAAATGTAGTGAAGATTGTGAGGTGAGATGTAGTAAAGATTGTGAGGTGAACATAAGAACATAAGAACATAAGAAAGTGGGATACTGCAGGAGGCCGATTGGCCCATACAGGGCAGATCCCTTTCACACCCATCCCAGCACTTCCATGTGCCTATCCAACTTCGTCTTGAAGCTCCCTAGCGTCCCCGATCCTACTATAGCACTCGGTAGCCTATTCCACATATCCACAACTCTATTACCAAACCAGTGCTTGCCTATATCCTTTCTGAATCGGAATTTATCTAATTTAAAGCCATTTGTTCTAGTTATTTCGTTATTACTGAGCTTCCAGAACATCTCTTCCATTTTACCCTTGTTAATCCCATCTACCCACTTGTACACCCTATCATATCTCCCCTAACTCTTACGCCTCTAATGAATGTAAGCCTGCTTTTTCAGTCTTTCTTTCATATGGAAGGTTTCTAATATTATGGATCATTTTTGTCATTCTTTTCTTGCAATTCTCTCCAAAGAATCTATGTCCATTCTATAATAAGGACACCAGAACTGAACCGCATAATCCATGTGTGGCCTCACTAATGCTAGGTAAAGTTTCAAGATAATGTCAGCAGTTCTGTTACTCACAGACCTAGATATGAACCCAAGAATCCTGTTTGCCTTGTTGCGAACGCTAATACATTGTTTTCTAGGTTTCAAGTCGTTGCTAACAAATACACCTTGATTTTTTTCACAAACTGAGTTTTCAATTTCCGTGTTACCTAGTTTATACTTAACGTTTGTATTCGTCTTCCCTATCTGTAGTACCTTGCATTTATCACTATTAAAATTCATTTGCCAGTCTACTGACCACTCATGTAAGGTATCTAGATCTCTTTGAAGGTGTTCAAAGTCACTGTCTGAATTTATCACTCTCCCCATTTTGGCATCATCTGCAAATTTACTAATCCTACTAGTTATGCCTAAATCAAGATCATTAATGAATATAACAAACAGCAGAGGGCCTAATACAGATCCCTGGGGAACTCCGCTTT
>NW_024742256.1:0-7500 GCF_018991925.1 Homarus americanus | reverse complement strand
TCTCTTTCCCTAAGTTTACCGTCCTCCCGAAACAAGTCGCTCCCTCAGGGTAGATGTACAAGGACCTGGAGTTGAAGGAAACATGATGGAGAGGACGAGAGAGGAAGGATCCGAGAGAGGTGAGTGGAAGAGGAGGGGGAGGAGGAGGTGAGATATGGAAGTGAGCTGGGGAAGAGGAGGAAGTGGGTAAGAGGAGGTAGGGGGAGAAGAAAGAAGAGGTGGTGAGTGGGAGAGGAGATGGAATTGAGTTATAAAGGAGAGAGACAAGGAGGAAGAGGAGAAGAAGAGAGGGTAAGGGGTGGTAAGTGGAGGAAAGAGGGTAAGAGGAGGTAAGTGGAGGAAGAGGCGAAAAAGAAAATGAATAGGATAAGATGAGGAGGAGGAGAAGGGATGAAGCTAGAGGGGATAAAGAAGGAAGAGATGAGCTAAGAGAAGGAGAAAAATGTGATTGAGTGGAGAAAGGGGAGGAGAATGGAGGGGAGGAGAAAGAGGAAGATATAATTAGTAAATAAAACAATGAAACAGAAAGATGAGAGAGAGAGAGAGAGAGAGAGAGAGAGAGAGAGAGTACCCCACCAGGAGCTGAGTCCAGGAGATAATGGGAAAGGGAAGAGTTGTTGTGCCCGGGACGAAGTCTTGTACCACCAACGTCTCAGGAGAGGCTCAAAGAACGATACAGTCAGAGACACAGACAGACAGACAGACAGACAGACAGACAGACAGACAGACAGACAGACAGACAGACAGAATTAATGAGACCCCACAAAAGAGTTGCACCACACTAAACCCACGTCCCTAATACAGGTATCAGCCAGCCAGAGTTTGTTTACCTAAGCCAAAATCCACTTAATGGCCACTATTATTATCATCATTTATAACACACACACACACGCACACACACACACATCCTCGACACCGGCTCCTACTACCAGCTGAGATCCCTAGCCCGAGAATTGCTGTTCGACACCACAACCGCATCCAGCCCATAGGTGCACGAACTGATCGCTATAAGAACAGCCCAGTCCCAACCATTGTAAAAATTATCAATAACTTGTAATAAACCAGTGCATTCACTCCCAGTAAACACTACTCCTTGCACTGTCACTATGTTGAAATGAACTGTAGTTTGAGCACTGTCACTATGTTGAAATGCCCTGTAGTTTGAGCTTTTCCCCATCTAATTATTATATATCTTATTTGTATCACTTATGTTACTTGTATATTATTTGTAATTCGAAACCCATTCCCCAAATATGTAACTATATTTTCAGCCTTCTGGCTGCCAAGTTCTTTCAATAAACCGTTAATTATTATTATTATTATTATTATTATTATTATTATTATTATTATTATTATTATTATTATTATTATTATTATTATCATTATTATTATTACATAGAAATGTTGATGTGGAGAAATGGAAAATATTAATAATGCAAAAGCCTATGAACAGAGGGGGACGAAGACAAGTGTGAAAAGGTTAGGTTAGGTTAGGTTAGGTATAGGTAAATTAGGTTTTGTTAGATTTGGTAAGGTAAAATTAGATTAATCTGGAATCAAAAGCAGTAAGTTCTAAAGAAAAAGTCGAAAAGACAGACAGACAAAGAGAGCACAAAGTGGCGATAAAACGTTCGATCACAACCATTGAACCGAAAAAAAAAAGTAAAATCTCTCACTGGAAAAGAAAGGCAAGTGGCAAATGTCAGCAGGTCAGGACATGGAATAGTCAAAGCACTGAACATTACCCCGACAAAGGGAGGGGGGAAAGTGGCGAATTCTCACTCAACTTTAAAATCAATAGACTCGTGTCAATCTAGGCGGAGTGGATGCTGGAAATGGTCGTGAGAGGACTACAGAAACTCGTTCCTAAAATGAATAAACGAAGAATTGAAAAAATTATATATAAATCGTCGCGGAATATGAAAGGTGTGGATCAAGCTAAGTAATACAAAAACGTAAAGGATTTGTCTCTTAATCGAGTAGTTGTTAAGAATATTCTTCAAAAGGACGTGGATTTTTTTTTTCGGTCAATGCAACGCGAGTGTAATCGGGCTCAACAAACCTGAAAAGGGGATCACCTCATACTAAACATACGACCTGATGTTTCTAGAGGTTCGTCCAAACTACCAAGTGTGCCAAAGTTCTTAATTTAGTTGAGAATTGATAAGAGTGTGTGTGTGTGTGTGTGTGTGTGTGTGTGTGTGTGTGTGTGTGTGTGTGTATGTGTGTGTGTGTGTGTGTGTGTGTGTGTGTGTGTGTGTGTGTGTGTGTGTGTGTGTGTGAGAAAGAGAGCCTCCCGACACTCCTGGGTCGAGTCTGAACTTCAAAGAAAAAAATGAAACTTGGCTTCTAAAACAAATTACAAGAATAGGGAAGCTGCTTGGGAAAGGCGAATGTAATGCGTTAGATGTAATGAAGTTTAGAAGTAGAGGTACGAAAAAAAACATGTAATTCATTCTGGAACTTATCAGAAGAGAACTGTAGGAACTAATTTTGGTGGGGAAGTGGTGCGGATGGTGGGAGAGGTGGAGAGAGCGAGTGTGGGAGAGGTGGAGAGCGCGAGTGTGGGAGAGGTGGAGAGAGTGAATGTGGGAGAGGTAGAGAGAGCGAGTGTGGGAGAGAGAAGGGGCAAGGGATGTGGATGATGGGAAAGGCGTGTGGGAGTTGCTGTGGGATAGGTGGGGATAGTTAGTAGGATGATATGGAGGGTAGAATGATGAGGATGATGGTGAGAGTAGATGTCGGGGAGAGTGAGTGAGATTTAGACAAACAAACAAACAAATGATGATGAGAGAGGCAGTATGATACTGACGGTCCATTTCCTAATTACATTCTGCCTGCAGGTATACTTAGTCTCTCTCTCTCTCTCTCTCTCTCTCTCTCTGGCCACATACCCTCCGGTAATCATGAACTACCTCACAATACATCACGTAGAACTTTGTCAGTTCTTTAACGAGATAGAGTTCTATTACCTAAGGATACACTAATATTCCTATTTATTTATTTCACTGAAGATAAAGAAACATATGTTGTATCTGTACACGTCGCGAATTCATGACTAGTAGTTTTGTAATTTTGTGACCAAAGAGTTGATGACATTTGTGCTATATGTTTATAAACCCAGAAGCTGCATGACGCAAGTGTTGCTCATATACACAACAGGAAAACATAAGGGATATGATGTTATGCCATCCTTAAAGGTGTCTATAAACAGGAAAGAACCAATCAGGGAACAACTCACTCGAGAATCTCTCCCTATCGCCCATATATAACTTCCACAGAATTACACTATCGGCTTGTAAACTTCCCATGACGCTCCTAAACGCAGCCTCTGACTAGTGAAATGTCCAGCAGGTAAACAACTACCTTACCTGAACTGTAATTTACGGTGTTTTAATACGCTACCATCACCTGTAATACAAACAAACTTTAGCATTAGCTCTAAGTTTGCCTGTGTAAAAATACCTCCAGCAGAAGAATGACCGCATTAATTAATGCTATAATTCCCTGAGGTATAATTTAGCGCAATTTTCAAAGACTATTTATCATACATAATATTGCGACAGAAACTCCAGGTGTTTATTTAACGCGTTGCAGGATACAGGTAGTGAAAAGACACAATGGTTAATGAGGCTATTTGACCCGGGGGTTAAACGAGTGGTATATGCCTGCTAGAGAGAAATAATAAGATGAAGGAAAGCGAGAGAGAGAGAAAGAGTGAGGCGAATAAAGATTGAATGAGATAAAGAGACAGGTGGGGAGAAAGTTCAAGGTGCACAGACAGACAGACAGAGCAAGGAGGTTCACATTGTTGTACATATCATAAATTCCTTGTAAGAAAAAACACATGACTTTAATACCTGTTCTAAGAATTATGTACCAAAAAAGGTCTAATTCCCCCCCCCCCTCCCCTCACACACACACACACTATACATCTCTGGAATATACACAGTGTTCTCATTCCTGCAGACAACTCCCATCCTCACTTGTCTCTCACCACAACACGACACCTGCGAGTTAACTTAGGAAAGGACCAAATTAAACCTCCCGGACTCGAACCCAGAACCGAACCCGAATATCCATGTTAAGAGCGAGAATGTGGTTATACTACGTGTTTGATTTAGTTAGTTCAGGTTGATTATGATTAGGTGTTATTTAAGTTACAATATGCTTAGTTAAATTAAGGGTTAGTTAGGTTAGATTAGAGTAAATTAACTTAGGTTTATGGTAGAAGTTGTCTGGGTTAGATTAGGACAGGGTAAGATAATCTATAATAAGAGTTAGGTTTCGGGTTCGTGTCCGGAAATTAGATGGTCTCCAGGTAGAGTAATGTAGCTCATCGCAGGCGGGCAGGTGCGACCAAACAAACAGTTGGCGACACCCCCAGACCTGCGATCAATACATTACCTGGTCCCTGCCTGCCTGCCTTGACGCTCTGGTCATGAAATATGGAGTCTTAGGCACGTTGAGAAGGAGGAGGAGGAGGAGGAGGATTAGGAGGAAGATGAGGAAGAGAAAGAGGAAGAGAAGGAGTAGATAGAGGAGGATGAGGAAGAGGAAAAGGGGGGGATAGATAAGGGTAAGATCTGGAGGAGGGGGAGGAGGAGGAGAAAGGGAAACGAAAGGGAGAGAAGGGAAAAGAGACGGAATAGAGATTGGGTGTTCTGGTCATGGTGTATGATGTTTTGGGCAAGAAAAAGAAGAAGACAAACACAAAGACAAGGGAAGGGGAAGGGGAAGGGGAAGGGGAAGGGGGAGGGGTAGGGGAAGGGGTAGGAGGGATTTCAAAAGTGGTTTGTGTGGGTGAAGATGCCGTTTGCATATCGAGATGGAGGGATAGAGTGTGTGTACTGTACAGGAGGTGGGGGAGGGGGGTGTGGAATCCAACATGTTTAGAGTGGGAGGGATAAAAGGGTTCTGTGTGTGTGTGTGGGAGGGAGTTACATGTTTAGAGAGAGGGATGAATGAGGGCTGCTGGATATGTGGGAGTAGGACCTGCATGTTTAGAGAGAGGGAGGAGGGTCAAGGTATCTCTCGTGTGTGTGTGTGTGTGTGTGTGTCTGTCTGTGTCTCTGTGTCTGTGTGTGTGTCTGTCTGTGTCTCTGTGTCTGTGTGTGTGTCTGTCTGTGTCTGTGTGTTGGAGTAACAAGGGTGAAAGAAGAAGGTAAACACAAATTAATTCAGAAACTTAAGTCAAAATACAAAAGAAAAATAATTGGAGAGAGAGAGAGAGAGAGAGAGAGAGAGAGAGAGAGAGAGAGAGAGAGAGTACTACCCGTCTAGAGTCCTTCACCATTATCATTAGGACAGCGCTCCAGGTCTTCACTATTTATTTTCCGACCAAAATAAGGAGGGGCGGGGGAGGGGGAGGGCTGATGAGGATGGAGAGAAAAGGGAGAAGAAGGGGAGATAGTGGACGAGAGGAAGAGGGCAGGGGGAGAGGGAAGAAGGACATGAAAGAGAGAGAGAGAGAGGAACCACATTTCCTATGGTTTATCTCTACCCTGATAAATGCTCTTACTCATTCAGATGAGGATTTTCACTCGTTGTATCCCTCTCTACCTGGTCATATTTCCCTCTATATAAACATAACAGGTAACTATAGATGTTTGGTAAATGAATAACAAAATCTCCAAGAAGTAGTTTAGTTAATATTGAAAATAGTTAATGAGCTATTTTGCTATCCTAAACTAATGTGAACTATTGTTGTGATGTGTCCTCGTTGACTTATCAGGACCTACCTTAACCTAACCTAACCTAACTTAACAAATCCTAACTTATCTTGATCTAACATAACCTATCATTACCTAATCTAAGCACTATTTAACTATGTCACCCTCACCTATCTTAAGTTTAACTCAGACAAGCATAACTATCCAATTTAATCCATGTTTATCCACCCTAACCTAACCAAACAAAATCTAATTTAGCCTTACCTAACCTAACCTAACTTAACATAACCTAACCTCACCTAACCTTTGTGTTCGGCTGTGTACCTATGCCAAAGCAAACATATGTACACCTGCGTATGGATCAGTCAAAGGTTGTTGTTAAATCTTATGTGAACATAACTGCGTGTACGAATATATACATACGTACTCGCCTGTGAGTGAATATGAGTGAATGTGAATTAGCATGTGCTCTCGTCTATATAGAGTACATGTTTATTCCTATAGTTCCTTTTATTTTCGTATATATTGCATTTGATTTCTGAGTCCTGCATATTCGTGTGAAAGGAGGAAACATTAATCCTGACTATATTTTTTATTGTCTGGATCATAAGTGTTTACTGAATGTCTCCTTGGTTTTATTTTCCAGTAATATGCAATACAACAATGGCGCCTTTAATAACAAACAACAGGTGTAAGTGGAATGACAGGTGTAAGTGGAGTGACAGGTATAGGGGGAGTGACAGGTATAGGGGGAGTGACATGTGTAGGGGGTGTGACAGGTGTAGGGGGTGTGACAGGTGTAGGGGGTGTATTTCTAAGCAGTGTAGTTGAAACAGGTATAACACACATTGGTGGAGTACACATCAACACCTCCGCTAAACACCCTCCACATATACTCAACACACCCAGGGCCACGTAACACAGTGTTGGTAGGCTTAGGCGGCCATGTCGTGACACCGGCCGTCAGAATCTCCCAGCAAAAGGTAAACAAGATGGCGGCCCCCCCATCCTACATGTCAACAACTCATCCTGAAATATCCCACCTGGACCCTCTACTAGTGGGGGTCGAACCCTGAATTCAGATTAGACTGCCAATACGGCCCGGGAGATCAGTGAGGTCAACCTAATGGAACTTTACACACACTACACTAATCACAAACTCATTCTATCTTAAGATATCTTAAGCCAATGGAGCTGGATTCAGTAACTCTCGTAAGACAAATTTCCAACTGGAGGCTTGAGGCAGCATTATAGTGCCTCACCTCAGCGATCGTAAGACAACAGGTGGCACTCTCACAGTAAGATGGCACCGTCGTTCTTATCATAAACAGAAGATCGAGAGGAAATTTTTTCGGGGTACAAATCTTTGAGAACATTGGCAGTAAGTGGATGGCTGGCCGTTCAGGTGTAGCGGGCGGAGGGTGATGAGTGGCTACCGTGGGGACAGGTGAAGGTGAGTTACGATGCACTGTGTCTTAAGTAATGACTCGACCGGTTGAATTATATATCCACCAACTGATGAACAAAAAAAAAATTCCACCATAAAACACCAAAATCCTCAAACAATCGTCCATCAATTTTTTTTCCCTCGTAACTTAGGAGGAAAAATAAATAAATAAATAAAACACATCCAAGTCATTAAAAAAAAGTCTCGGTGTAGTTTCGACGCCATTTTGACCGACATCCTTCTGTAGTATGCTGTAGAGGACCAAATAGTCCAGGGGTGGGCAATTATTTTTGATGGAGGGCCACTTCATGAATGGTGGCACACTTTGCGGGCCACAGGTTAACAGCGACGAGCCAGTATTGCTGCTATGTCCACCCAACT
>NW_024742255.1:5000-32071 GCF_018991925.1 Homarus americanus | reverse complement strand
CACCACCATACTGCACCGTGAGCGTTACACCATCACCACCATACTGCACTGTGAGGGTTACACCATCACCATCATACTGCACTGTGAGGGTTACACCATCACCACCATACTGCACTGTGAGGGTTACACCATCACCACCATACTGCACTGTGAGCGTTACACCATCACCAATATACTGCACTGTGAGGGTTACACCATCACCACCATACTGCACTGTGAGGGCTACACCATCACCACCATACTGCACTGTGAGGGTTAAGACCATCACCACCATACTGTACTGTGAGGGTTACACCATCACCACCATACTGTACCACTGTGAGGGCCATACCATCACCATAGTGCACTGTGAGGTTACACCATCACCACCATACTGCACTGTGAGGTTACACCATCACCACCATACTGCACGTGAGAGCTACACCATCACCACCATACTGCACTGTGAGGGTTACACCATCACCATACTGTACTGTGAGGGTTACACCATCACCACCATACTGCACCGTGAGGCACCATCACCACCATACTGCACTGTGAGGGTTACACCATCACCACCATACTGCACTGTGAGGTTACACCATCACCACCATACTGTACTGTGAGGGTTACACCATCACCACCATACTGCACTGTGAGCGTTACACCATCACCACCATACTGCACTGTGAGGGCTACACCATCACCACCATACTGCACTGTGAGGGTAACACCATCACCACCATACTGTACTGTGAGGGTTACACCATCACCACCATACTGCACTGTGAGCGTTACACCATCACCACCATACTGCACCTGTGAGGGTTACACCATCACCACCATACTGTACTGTGAGGGTTACACCATCACCACACCATACTGCACTGTGAGGGTTACACCATCACCACCATACTGCACTGTGAGCGTTACACCATCACCACTACTGTACTGTGAGGTTGCACCATCACCACCATACTGCACTGTGAGGGTTGCACCATCACCACCATACTGCACTGTGAGGGTTACACCATCACCACCATACTGTACCGTGAGGGCTGCACCATCACCACCATACTGCACTGTCAGTCATAAATAAGGATCTTCCTCAATAAGGTTTTGATATCACATGACGGCTCCGAGCAGACCTTCAAACGACCCCAACACTGCCACGACCACAGCACCATACACACACCACACCCACGACCACAGCACCACACTCACACCACACCCACTACCACAGCACCACACTCACACCACACCCACACCACAGCCCACACCACACCACACCCACACCACAGCACCACACACCTACACCACACCTACCACGACCACACAACCATCACAACACAAATAAAAGCTTCACTAGTAACTGGACACCTACAACCATCACAATACAAACAAAAGCTTCACTAGTAACTGACACCTACAAATCATCACAATTTAACAAACGCTTCACTAGTAACTGGACACCTACAACCATCAACACAAGAGCTTCACTAGTAACTGACACCTACAACCATCAAATAAAAAGCTTCACTAGTACCTGACGCCTACAACCATCAACACAACAAGAGCTTCACTAGTAACTGACACCTACAACCATCACAAACACAACAAAAGCTTCACTAGTAACTGACACCTACAACCATCACAATACAACAAAAGCTTCACAGTAACTGACACCTACAACCATCAACACAAGAGCTTCACTAGTACTGACACCTACAACCATCAACAACACAAATAAAAGCTTCACTACAGTACCTGACACCTACAATCATCAACACAGCAAGAGCCTACCAGTAAAACTGACACCTACAACCATCACAACACAACAAAAGCTTCACTAGTAACTGACACCTACAACCATCACAACACAACAAAAAGCTTCACTAGTACCTGGACACCTACAACCATCACAACACAACAAAAGCTTCACTAGTAACTTGACACCACAACCATCAACACAACAAAGCTTCATTAGTAACTGACACCTACAACCATCACAATACAACAAAAAGCTTCAATTAGTACCGGACACCTACAAACCATCAACACAACAAAAGCTCACTAGTACCTGGACACCTACAACCATCACAACACAACAAAAAGCTTCACTAGTAACTGACACCTACAACCATCAACACAACAAAAGCTTCACTAGTAACTGACACCTACAACCATCACAATACAACAAAAGCTTCACTAGTAACTGACACCTACAACCATCACGTAACACAACAAAAGCTTCACTCAGTACCTGGACACCTACAACCATCAACACAACAAAAGCTTCACTAGTAACTGACACCTACAACCATCAACGCAACAAAAGCTTCACTAGTAACTGGACACCTACAACCATCACAATACAAATAAAAAGCCTACTCAGTAACTGACACCTACAACCATCACAACACAACAAAAGCTTCACTAGTAACTGACACCTACAACCATCATAATAAAACAGCCTACTAGTAACTGGACACCTACAACCATCACAACACAACAAAAGTTTCCACTAGTAACTGGACACCTACAACCATCACAACACAACAAAAGCTTCACTAAATCTGGACACCTACAACCATCACAACACAACAAAGTTTTTCTACTAGTACCTGGACACACCTACAACCATCACAATACAACAAAAAGCTTCACTAGTACCTGGACACCTACAACCACCACAACACAACAAAAGCTTCACTAGTAACTGGACACCTACAACCATCACAACACAAATAAAAAGCTTCACTAGTACCTGACACCTACAACCATCACAACACAACAAAAAGCTCTACTAGTAACTGACACCTACAAACTACCACAACACAAATAAAAGCTTCACTAGTACCTGGACACCTACAACCATCACAATACAACAAAAAAGCTTCACTCAGTACCTGGACACCCATAAATCATCACAACACAACAAAAGCTTCACTAGTAACTGGACACCTACAAATCATCACAACACAAATAAAAGCTTCTCTCACAGTACTCTGACACCTACAACCATCAGCAACACAACAAAAGTCACTAGTAACTGACACCTACAACCATCACAACACAACAAAAAGCTTCACTAGTACCTGACACCTACAACCATCACACAACACAACAAAAGCTTCACTCAGTAACTGGACACCCACAACCATCAACACAACAAAAGCTTCACTAGTAACTGACACCCCAACCATCACAATACAACAAAAGCTTCACTAGTAACTGACACCTACAACCATCAACACAACAAAAGCTTCACTAGTAACTGCACACCTACAAACTACTCACAATACAACAAGAGCTTCACTAGTAACTGGACACCTACAACCATCACAACACAACAAAAGCTTCACTAGTAACTGGACACCTACAACCATCAACACAACAAAAGCTTTACTAGTAACTGGACACCTACAACCATCAATACAACAAAAGCTTCACTAGTAACTGACACCTACAACCATCACAACACAACAAAAGCTTCACTAGTAACTGACACCTACAACCATCACAATACAACAAGAGCTTCACTCAGTAACTGGACACCTACAACCATCACAACACAACAAAAGCTCTACCAGTAACTGACACCTACAACCATCACAACACAACAAAGCTTCACTAGTACCTGACACCTACAACCATCATACAACACAACAAAGCTTCACTCAGTACCTGACACCTACAACCATCACAATACAACAAAAGCTTCACTAGTACCTGGACACCTACAACCATCACAACACAACAAAAGCTTCACTAGTAACTGGACACCTACAAACCATCACAACACAACAAAAGCTTCAATAGTACCTGACACCTACAACCATCAAATACAACACAACAAAGCTTCACTAGTAACTGGACACCTACAACCATCACAACACAACAAAAGCTTCACTAGTACCTGACACCTACAACCATCACAACACAACAAAAAGCTTCACTCAGTAACTGACACCCACAACCATCAACACAACAAAAGCTTCACTAGTAACTGGACACCTACAACCATCACAATACAACAAAAGCTTCACTCAGTAACTGGACACCTACAACCATCAACAATAAATAAAAAGTTTACCTAGTACCTGACACCTACAATCATCACAACACAACAAAAGCTTCACTAGTAACTGACACCAACCATCAACACAACAAAAGCTTCACTAGTAACTGGACACCTACAACCATCACACAACAAAAAGTCACTAGTAACTGGACACCTACACAACCATCAACACAACAAAAAGCTTCTCACTAGTACCTGGACACCTACAACCATCACAACACAACAAACAAAAGCTTCTACCAGTACCTGGACACCTACAACCATCAACACAACAAAAAGCTTCACTAGTAACTGAACCTACAACCATCACATAATACAACAAAAGCTTCACTAGTAACTGGACACCCACAACCATCAACACAAATAAAAGCTTCACTAGTAACTGGACACCTACAACCATCACACAATACAACAAAAGCTTCACTAGTAACTGACACCTACAACCATTAACACAACAAAAGCTTCACTAGTACCTGACACCTACAACCATCACAACACAACAAAAGCTTCACTAGTACCTGACACCTACAACCATCAACACAACAAAGCCTACCAGTAACTGACACCTACAACCATCAACGAACAAAAGCTTCACTAGTAACTGGACACCTACAACCATCACAATACAACAAAAGCTTCACTAGTAACTGACACCTACAACCACCAAACACAAGCTTCACTAGTACCTGACACCTACAACCATCACAACACAACAAAGCTTCACTAGTAACTGGACACCTACAACCATCAACACAAATAAAAAGCTTCACTAGTAACTGGACACCTACAACCATCACAATATAAATAAAAAGTCACTCAGTAACTGGAAGCTACAAATCCAATACAACAAAAAGCTTCACTAGTAACTGACACCTACAACCATCACAACACAAAAGCTTCACTAGTACCTGACACCTACAACCATCAACACAACAAAAGCTTCACTAGTAACTGACACACCTACAACCATCAACTAGAAATAAAGCTTCACTAGTAACTGGACACCTACAAATCCTTCATCACAATACAAACAAAGCTTCACTAGTAACTGGACACCTACAACCATCACAACACAACAAAAGCTTCACTAGTAACTGGACACCTACAACCATCACAATAAAACAAGAGCTTCACTAGTAACTGGACACCTACAACCATCACAACACAACAAAAGCTTCACTAGTAACTGGACACCTACAACCATCACAACACAACAAAAGCTTCACTAGTACCTGGACACCTACAACCATCACAACACAACAAAAGCTTCACTAGTACCTGACACCTACAACCATCACAATACAACAAAAGCTTCCACTAGTACCTGGACACCGCCAAACCATCACAACACAACAAAAGCTTCACTAGTAACTGGACACCTACAACCATCACAACACAAACAAAAGCTTCACTAGTACCTGACAATCACAACCATCACACAACAAAGCTTCACTAGTAACTGACACCTACAACCATCACACAACACACAACAAAAGCTTCACTAGTACCTGGACACCTACAACCATCATCACAATACAACAAAAGCTTCACTAGGTACCTGACACCTACAACCATCACAACACAACAAAAAGCTTCACTAGTAACTGGACACCTACAACCATCACAACACAACAAAAGTCACTAGTACCTGGACACCTACAACCATCACAACACAACAAAAGCTTCACTAGTAACTGACACCTACAACCATCACAACACAACAAAAGCTTCACTAGTACCTGACACCTACAACCATCACAACACAACAAAAGCTTCACTAGTAACTGACACCCACAACCATCAACACAACAAAAAGCTTCTACTAGTAACTGACACCTACAACCATCACAATACAACAAAAGCTTCACTAGTAACTGACACCTACAACCATCAACACAAATAAAAAGCTTCACTAGTAACTGACACCTACAACCATCACAATACAACAAGAGCTTCACTAGTAACTGGACACCTACAACCATCACAACACAACAAAAGCTTCACTAGTAACTGACACCTACAACCATCAACACAACAAAAGCTTTACTAGTAACTGACACCTACAACCACAATACAACAAAAAGCTTCACTAGTAACTGACACCTACAACCATCACAAATAATAAATAAAAGCTTCTACTAGTAACTTCGGACACCCCAACCATCACAATACAACAAGAGCTTCACTAGTAACTGACACTCTACAACCATCACAACACAACAAAAGCTTCACTAGTAACTGGACACCTACAACCATCACAACACAACAAAAGCTTCACTAGTACCTGGACACCTACAACCATCACAACACAACAAAAGCTTCACTAGTACCTGACACCTACAACCATCACAATACAACAAAAGCTTCACTCAGTACCTGACACCTACAACCATCATCACAACACAACAAAAGCCTACTCAGTAACTGACACCTACAAACTATCACAACACAACAAAGCTTCCACTAGTACCTGACACCTACAACCATCACAACACAACAAAAGTTTCTACTAGTAACTGACACCTACAACCATCACAACACAACAAAAGCTTCACTAGTACCTGGACACCTACAACCATCACAACACAACAAAAGCTTCACTAGTAACTGGACACCCTAACAACCATCACACAACAAAGCTTCACTAGTAACTGACACCTACAACCATCACAATACAAATAAAAGCTTCTACTAGTAACTGACACCTACAACCATCAACACAACAAAAGTTTCCACTAGTACCTGACACCTACAACTATCACAACACAACAAAAGTTTCACTAGTAACTGGACACCCACAACCATCAACACAACAAAAGCTTCACTAGTAACTGGACACCTACAACCATCACAATACAACAAAAGCTTCACTAGTAACTGGACACCTACAACCATCAACACAACAAAAGCTTCATCAGTACCTGGACACCTACAACCATCACAACACAACAAAAGCTTCACTAGTAACTGGACACCTACAACCATCAACACACAACAAAAGCTTCACTAGTAACTGACACCTACAACCATCACAATACAACAAAAGCTTCACTAGTAACTGGACACCCACAACCATCAACACAACAAAAGCTTCACTCTTTTCAGTAACTGACACCTACAACCATCACAATACAACAAAAGCTTCACTAGTAACTGACACCTAAGCAACCATTAACACAACAAAGCTTCACTAGTACCTGGACACCTACAACCATCACAACACAACAAAAAGCTTCACTAGTACCTGGACACCTACAACCATCAACACAACAAGCTTTACTAGTAACTGGACACCTACAACCATCAACGCAACAAAAGCTTCACTAGTAACTGGACACCTACAACCATCACAATACAACAAAAGCTTCTCACTAGTAACTGACACCTACAACCATCACAACACAAGCTTCACTAGTACCTGACACCTACAACCATCACAACACAACAAAAGCTTCACTAGTAACTGACACCTACAACCACATCAACACAACAAAAGCTTCACTAGTAACTGACACCTACAACCATCACAATATAACAAAAGCTTCACTAAAATCTGGACAGCTACAACCATCACAATAGCTAAACAAAAGCTTCACTAGTAACTGACACCTACAACCATCACAACACAAAAAAGCTTCACTAGTAACTGGACACCTACAACCATCACAATACAACAAACAAAAGCTTCACTAGTAACTGGCACCTACAACCATCAACAACAAAAGCTTCACTAGTAACTGGACACCTACAACCATCACAATACAACAAAAGCTTCACTAGTAACTGGACACCTACAACCATCAACACAACAAAAAGCTTCACTAGTAACTGGACACCTACAACCATCAACGCAACAAAAGCTTTACCAGTACCTGACACCTACAACCATCAACACAACAAAAGCTTCAATAGGTAACTGGACACCTACAACCATCAACACAACAAAAGCTTCACTAGTAACTGACACCTGCCAACCATCACAATACAACAAAAGCTTCACTTGCTAGTAACTGACACCTACAACCATCAACACAAATAAAAGTCACTAGTAACTGACACCTACAACCACTACAATACAACAAAGCTTTACCTATAACTGGACACACCTACAACCATCAACACAACAAAAGCTTCACTAGTAACTGGACACCCCAAGCAACCATCACAACACAACAAAAGCTTCACTAGTAACTGGACACCTACAACCCTTCAACGCAACAAAAGCTTCACTAGTAACTGGCCACCTACAACCATCACAATACAAATAAAAGCTTCACTAGTAACTGGACACCTACAACCATCACAACAAAAGCTTCACTAGTACCTGGACACCTACAACCATCACAACACAACAAAGCTTCACTAGTAACTGGACACCTACAACCATCAACACAACAAAAGCTTCACTAGTAAATTGACACCTACAACTATCACAATACAACAAAAGCTTCACTAGTAACTGGACACCTACAACCATCGCAATACAACAAAAGCTTCACTAGTAACTGACACCTACAACCATCACAACAAAAGCTTCAATTAGTAACTGACACCCAAGCACCATCACAATACAACAAAAGTTTAATTAGTAACTGACACCTACAACTATCAACACAACAAAAGCTTCACTAGTAACTGACACCCTACAACCATCACAATACAACAAAAGCTTCTACTAGTAACTGACACCTACAACCACCACAACACAACCACAACCATCACAGCAACACAACCACCACAACACAAACCACTACAACACAACCATCACAACCACTACAAACACAACCACCACCAACACAACCATCAAACACACAACCATCACAACACAACCATCACAACACAACCACCACAACACAACCACTACAACACAACCACTACAACACAACCACCACAACACAACCATCACAACACAACCACCACAACACAACCACTACAACACAAATCCATCACAACACAACCACCACAACACAACCAACAAATACAACCATCACAACACAACCACCACAACACAACCACTACAACACAACCACTCAACACAACCACAACACAACCATCACAACACAACCACCACAACACAACCATCACAACACAACAAAAGCTTCACTAGTAACTGGACACCTACAACCATCAACACAACAAAAGCTTCACTAGTAACTGGACACCTACAACCATCACAATACAACAAAAGCTTCACTAGTAACTGGACACCTACAACCATCAACACAACAAAAGCTTCACTAGTAACTGGACACCTACAACCATCACAATACAACAAAAGCTTCACTAGTAACTGGACACCTACAACCATCAACACAACAAAGCTTCACTAGTAACTGGACACCTACAACCATCACAACACAACAAAAGCTTCACTAGTACCTGGACACCTACAACCATCAACACAACAAAGCTTCACTAGTAACTGACACCTACAACCATCAACACAACAAAAGCTTCACTAGTAACTGGACACCTACAACCATCACAATACAACAAAAGCTTCACTAGTAACTGGACACCTACAACCATCACAACACAAGCTTCACTAGTAACTGGACACCTACAACCATCACAACACAACAAAAGCTTCACTAGTAACTGGACACCTACAACCATCAACACAACAAAAGCTTCACTAGTAACTGGACACCTACAACCATCACAATACAAACAAAGCTTCACTAGTAACTGGACACCTACAACCATCACAATACAACAAAAGCTTCACTAGTAACTGGACACCTACAACCATCACAAACACAAAAGCTTCACTAGTAACTGGACACCTACAACATCACAATACAACAAAAGCTTCACTAGTAACTGGACACCTACAACCATCAACACAACAAAAGCTTCACTAGTAACTGGACACCTACAACCATCACAATACAACAAAGCTTCACTAGTAACTGGACACCTACAACCATCAAACACAACAAAAGCTTCACTAGTAACTGGACACCTACAACCATCAACACAACAAAAGCTTCACTAGTAACTGGACACCTACAACCATCAACACAACAAAAGCTTCACAGTAACTGGACACCTACAACCATCAACACAACAAAAGCTTCACTAGTAACTGACACCTACAACCATCACACACAAACAAAAGCTTCACTAGTAACTGGACACCTACAACCATCAACACAACAAAAGCTTACTAGTAACTGGACACCTACAACCATCACAACACAACAAAAGCTTCACTAGTAACTGGACACCTACAACCATCAACACAACAAAAGCTTCACTAGTAACTGGACACCTACAACCATCACAACACAACAAAAGCTTCACTAGTAACTGGACACCTACAACCATCAACACAACAAAAGCTTCACTAGTAACTGGACACCTACAACCATCACAATACAACAAAGCTTCACTAGTAACTGGACACCTACAACCATCACAACAAAAGCTTCACTAGTACCGGACACCTACAACCATCACAACACAACAAAAGCTTCACTAGTAACTGGACACCTACAACCATCAACACAACAAAAGCTTCACTAGTAACTGGACACCTACAACCATCACAATACAACAAAAGCTTCACTAGTAACTGGACACCTACAACCATCAACACAAATAAAGCTTCACTAGTAACTGGACACCTACAACCATCAACACAACAAAAGCTTCACTAGTACCTGGATACCTACAACCATCAACACAAATAAAGCTTCACTAGTACCTGGATACCTACAACCATCAACACAAATAAAGCTTCACTAGTACCTGGACACCTACAACCATCAACACAACAAAAGCTTCACTAGTACCTGGATACCTACAACCATCAACACAAATAAAGCTTCACTAGTAACTGGACACCTACAACCATCAACACAAATAAAGCTTCACTAGTACCTGGATACCTACAACCATCAACACAACAAAAGCTTCACTAGTAACTGGACACCTACAACCATCAACACAACAAAAGCTTCACTAGTACCTGGATACCTATCAACCATCAACACAACCATCAACACAACAAAAAAGCTTCACTAGTAACTGGACACCTACAACCATCAACACAAATAAAGCTTCACTAGTACCTGGATACCTACAACCATCAACACAACAAAAGCTTCACTAGTACCTGGACACCTACAACCATCAACACAACAAAAGCTTCACTAGTACCTGGATACCTACAACCATCAACACAAATAAAGCTTCACTAGTAACTGGACACCTACAACCATCAACACAAATAAAGCTTCACTAGTACCTGGATACCTACAACCATCAACACAACAAAAGCTTCACTAGTAACTGGACACCTACAACCATCAACACAACAAAAGCTTCACTAGTACCTGGATACCTACAACCATCAACACAAATAAAGCTTCACTAGTAACTGGACACCTACAACCATCAACACAAATAAAGCTTCACTAGTACCTGGATACCTACAACCATCAACACAACAAAAGCTTCACTAGTACCTGGACACCTACAACCATCAACACAACAAAAGCTTCACTAGTACCTGGATACCTACAACCATCAACACAAATAAAGCTTCACTAGTACCTGGATACCTACAACCATCAACACAACAAAAGCTTCACTAGTAACTGGACACCTACAACCATACAAAACACCACAACCATCAACGCAAATAAGCTTCACTAGTAACTGGACACCTACAACCATCAACACAACAAAAGCTTCACTAGTAGCTGGACACCTACAACCATCAACACAAATAAAGCTTCACTAGTAACTGGACACCTACAACCATCACAATACAACAAAAGCTTCACTAGTACCTGGACACCTACAACCATCAATACAACAAAAGCTTCACTAGCACCTGGACACCTACAACTATCAACACAACAAAAGCTTCACTAGTAACTGGACACCTACAACCATCACAATACAACAAAAGCTTCACTAGCACCTGGACACCTACAACCATCAACAGAAAAGCTTCACTAGTAACTGGACACCTACAACCATCAACACAAATAAAGCTTCACTAGCTTCTGGACACCTATAACCATCAACAACAAGAGCTTCACTAGTGCCTGGACACCTGCAACCATCACAATACAACAAAAGTTTCACTAGTAACTGGACACCTACATAGACTTGCCAATGCCTAAACGTAATTTAAACTGAAGTACGCGCTTCGAGACCTTAATTGTTAAAGCGCAGTAATAAATTCTAACATCAACAAAGAGGCTTAATGCAATTTGGTTATAACAGGGTAGTCAAGTCAAGTGTAATTAATAATTCAGAAGTCCTAAATTAGTATAATATTTTAATAACAAACACTATAATAATAATGATGATGATAGAGAAGTGCATGTGGACGTCCTCATTACTACATTATTATTATTTTTATTATCATTATCATTATTATTTGCATTATATCTCGCTTAATGTGATTACTCTTATGCCTTACTCTAAATTATTATGAATACTACTGAAACTTATTATTTTTATGTATTATTTTCTCTTGCAGTTTAATTCATTATTATTATTATTATTGTTATTTTTCTTCACTTAGTTTTAATTATTATGCCTTATTACAGGTATATGTCTCGTGGTTTAACTATAGCACTTTGTCCCAATGATAATGACTCTTACAGTAATACACTTCTTTAACTCTTCTTCACATCCCACGACGCGTGAACACATTTACTGAAGAGTCATTCATATAACCACTATAACAGGCGAGTTACAAAGATTCGCCCGGGACAACGACCGGCCCCTGGGTGACCCCGCAAGGTGGATAGCCCTCCTACTTGCTATGAAGTCTCCCACTTTATTTCCCACTTCCTAACTTTAACTTCCTCCTCCACTTTCTTGCATCTTCAGAAACAACGGCTTTCTTCTTAACGTCTCATCAACAACACCCTACCAAATCTCTCTCTCTCTCTCTCTCTCACAATTGCACTCAGTCACACACACACGTAATACATTATATATATCCAAATTATCCTACACACTCCAAGAGTCAAATAAAAACATTTTGACAACCTGACAATCACTGCACACAGCTTTCAGTATATAATTACTAGTCAGGAACTGAGTGTTATTATGGCGGGTAACTTTATACACACAGAGTGAAGGAGTATACTGATGGGACTCGTTGATGTTATAATGTTATTACTGCACTTCAGCATCAATGGTCTTCCAGTGCGTGAAAAGGTTACTAATTGTTGTCATCCATCAACAACACAAACTTATGAGAGACACGGTGTTTGTATATCAGTAATTCTGGAGAAAGTGTTTTTAAGCAGACCACACACACACACACACACACACACACACACACACACACGGTTTTCAAAAGAATAATGATAAAATTTTGTAAAAATTACACAGGAGGAATGTTTAATATCACGAAGAAAACTGTAATATTGTAAAAACGTCATCATCAGACCCTCCCACCTCTACACCACGTGCAGGGGGGGTACCCCAAACCCAGGTATTACCTGATAAACAAGTTTGACCCACCTTAATGGCCAGTCCCAAGAGTATTTAAAAAAAAATCTAAATGCCATTAATATTATATTAATATTTATAGTTTTTTATACTTCACCGCAAATATATATAGCCTAACGTGTTGAAAATTTTCAACTGTAAAAACGACATAATTACAAAAATAATAAAGATGTTTGAGAGAAGGACATTATTTAAAATCATTAAAATTTATGAGCAAAAAATCTTCCCTTTAGTATAACTTTAAACATCTTTATTCACGTGTTAAAATCATACTAAATTCCACAAATCAAATTATTCAATGAATTTTGGTCACGAAACAAGAAAATAAATTTTTATGAACAAATGTGTTTGTGTTACTTTGTCTCGCCTTGTATGACGAGTTAAAGGCGTTCATTATATCTTACTCTTCCTCTATTTCTCAAAAATCTTATTAATAACTTTGCAATAATACACACTTTAATAAGCAAGCTTTAACGAACTCTTTCATTAACGTATTGTGCATCGTTAGCCATCATGAATAAACAAAAAAGTCGTTCACTCTCACATACAGTATATCCCCAAATCGAAATTCTCTGTTCACTAATATTTAAGACCATCGTTTGTTTGCCCTCATCCTCCACACCCCTAACCTCCTCAAGACGATGGTTGGAAAATACTTCTTCTCTCCTCTTAATGTTCGCAAGACGTCCGTCCACCCGAGTCCCTCCCGTTCATTCAGGGGAGCCACCATTATGTCCGCAGTAGATGACCACCGCACTTTTCTCACTCTGTACTTCACCTTTCATTACTACACACTAACTTACGGTCTCCGTGAAATTACAAAGCGCTCGGGGCTGTGGTTACTACAAACTCTTCTTCCACCTTCATTTTGGACATTTCTTGGGAATTTATTTCACGGCAAACCCCCCCGGCGTCATTTGGCCATTGCTGCCAAATTTATGGGTAGTCCAACGCGTTGTGTGTGATTTTGGGTTTTTCCCCTTGGTTTTCTGGTGCTGGCGTGGAGAAGGGAAATGAAAACGAAAAAAAAAGTAATATGTTGAAGGATACGTAAGGAGTCGAGGCAAAAAATATTCCTTTATATAAAAAAATAATATTAATAATAATATTAATAATAATATTAATAATAATAATAATATTAATAATAATATTAATAATAATATTAATATTAATAATATTAATATTAATAATATTAATAATAATAATAATAATAATAATAATAATAATAATAATAATAATAATAATAATAATAATAATAATAATAATAATAATAATAAAAATAATAATAATAATTTGAACACTTACGGTAACTGTTAGCCGTTCTAGAAAAGGAAGAAGAAAAAATGTCAAACCAAACACCATAATTGACAATAAGATATGTTATTCTAAATATTGTGAGTACGTGTGTGTTTAAATTTATCGTTGTTGTTGTTGTGTGTGTGTGTGTGTGTGTGTGTGTAAAGATGTGTCGGAATATGTGTGTGTCCTTGAATTTATATCACGACATATAAAGTTTAATTCTACACCTCAATTCTTACAGCGAACAACGTCATCATCTCTCCTTTATGAACAATACAAATTTTCTGTCATAGTAATTTCCTGTCAGCTTAACTAAATGAAGTTGAGTTACTTGTAGTTAATTCTGTTCAGCTTCGGTAACGATATCAACTTCACACATATTTTCACCTGTTCAATTTAAAGGTTTTAGGCCTAACGTGGGAATTTTTTCCTTCGTAAGGAGTTGAAATTATTTGTGCTCCGTTGTTGGGAGTCTGACGACGTTACATACAGAACTGCTTTCGTAAACATACAGTACAGGGTGTACAGTATGTGACGTCACTAGTCCTGTTGAGAAGAGTAGAGAGGTGTGTGGCGTTAATCACACGTAACTATCGAACACTCTTTGTCAATGTCACGTTCTCATGCATAGGAAACAAGTGTTGCCAAAGTTCATCACGGGAGAAAACAGAACTGCCAACGTCCGGTCTCATGTACTATATAGGAATGTCGTTGCCAACACCGTGTTTGTACGATTTACTGTTGTCAACTGCCTCCTATCATGTGCATACAAGAATCAATGTTACCATCGACCTACATGTGTATATAAGAGCCAGTAATGCCAACGTTTATTCCCCTGAATTCCAATGTGTACTAGAGGCAGTATTGTCAACGTCCGCTTCCGTTATGTATGAGTCACTGTTGCCAAAGTTTTCGCTCATGCATATGATACTGTGCTGTCAAATTGTGTTCTCGTGTATACAGGAGACAGTATTATCAATATTCGTCCTTGTATACTGTGGAGGCAATACTGTCAACGCTCGTTCTTGTACATATAGTAGACACTGATGCCAACGTCCATTCTCTTGTTATAGTGGTTTGGATAAAACATGTTGTTTGTGTTACTGTCCGTCTTGTGAGAGAGTATGTATGTATGTTTTGAACGCCTCTGTGTATGTTTTCATTTTTACTCGGATATGAATGATTTGCTTGTGTAAGTGTGTTAATTCTTCCATATTAGTTGTTCACACACGCAGACACGTACGCACGCACGCACGCACGCACACGCGCGCGCACGCACACAGTAGATGAAGACAGAATGAGACCGACAGAAGCAGAGAGAATGTGACAGAAAGACGGACAGAATGAGAAAGGGTGACAAAAATACAATGTACTCACACACACACAAGCACCTTCCTTTCCCCACACACACACACACACAAACCCTCCCTCCCTATCCCTTGTACCTTACCTGCCATACAACAACTAACCAGCCAATGTACTGACAGACTGAAACCTCTTAAAAATGTAGCGGGGTACAGCCAACATTATGGTGCTAATAATTTATTACAATTGTTCAAACAATGTACACTCGGAAACTATATTCTCTAGCCCACCTGGGTCGGTGCTGGAGGTTAGTACAGTGTCCTTTCTGGACGGGGGCCCACTCTAACTATCACGAGGCAACACACACACGAACACACACAGTCATAGTACGGCTGTATAGATGACATTATGTATAAATATTGTATATGGCATTTCATACTCTGCATTATTTTCATTATATATGAACACGAAGAAAAATTACCATAGGTTGTAGCTACGAAAGTATGAATGGAAATAAACACTTCCAAACCACCCAGTGAATCCACCCAACGTTTACAGCGTTTGTGTGTGTGTGCCAGACCACGATGCTTCCACCACACCCCATCATTCGCGTAACTATATGAAAAATCGTGTTTAATTTAACTACATATTTCAAAAACCTTAAATTACATGTGGATCAGTCACTCCTCATTTGACACACTTATAATGTAATACTTTGACCGTCCCACCTGGGCACATGGAGGCCCACGGTAACTCTCATGGGGCAACATACGTACGAACACACAAGTAATGATATGTACCCTTCCAGGCTTCATTATCATGTTATGTTCATCGTGCTCTGTATCTTGGTAACTAGTCATAGAATCAATACATGAGTGTTATTAGTATAATATTGTAACTTTTCACCTACAGTTATTGTTGTAAATCATGGACAGGAAGGATACATAAATTGTAATATCAAGTGTATGGTTCGCTCAAAGCCACCCCAAGTCAGACAACGCGTCACACAAAGTTGCACTGTGTGTGTGTGTGTGTGTGTGTGTGTGTGTTCTGTAACATTAAGCTTCATCCTTAGAAGGTAAGATGTTTCATAAAGAGATTTCTCTCATTCGTCATTGTGAGCATCGTCCCAGAGCACATTGTTTCCATCAAAATCATGGTTCATCCTTATTTCCCTTCTTCCTTGTAACTATATCCATATGGCTAAGTGCTTGCTATTCATTTCTTTATTTACCAAAATAATGTGGATCAGTTACTCGTTATTTAACACATACATGCACTTAAAGCATCAAGATTGTTTTGTAGGCATGACTATTGGTTAATTGAAACCCCAAAAATATTTTTCACATTTATTATGCATAAACATTGAAAACATATCTGTGATTATTGTAGTATATAACATATTTAATGTCTGGACAGATTCCCAAGAGTTATGCATATTAATGCATAGATTTTGTAAGCATATTTATGTGATGTGACGTAAAACCACATTTTTGGGGTTTCAATTAACCAATAGTCATGCCTACAAAACAATCTTGATGCTCCAAGTGCATGTATGTGTTAAATAACGAGTAACTGATCCACATTATTTTGGTAAATAAAGAAATGAAAAGCAAGCACTTAGCCACATGGCGGTCCTCTCGCGCCGCACCATTTTTTGATTCAAACCTCCCGCCATGTTGGGTAAGCGGTGCGAGTAGGTTGCGCAGTGTATGTCTGTTGCGTTATCGGTGACGTCATATGACGTATCGGACTGTGATTAGGCCAAGCATCCTTACCTCCCTCCTCTGCTAGCTGTGATTGGTTTAATGTACTATGACGTGCCCCGCCGCGGGAGCGTTCAAGCCCCTTGACCTACCCGCGTCAGTTACACTCCCGGCTACACCGTGTATATCGGTATCCATTGTTCCATAAGAATGGCTCCACCGGACCACCACCACCACCACCACCACCACAAAGAAACCTTGCATTACCTGGACCCAGCCGCCCTAAGCCAAAGAAGATACGACGTTCCCTAAGCTACAAAATTAAATACAAGATCATCCAAGAGTTGGAGAAAGGAACAAGACAGGTTGATCTCGCGCGCCAGCATGGTGTGAACGAATCTACGATCCGGACAATTAAGAAGGATGCAGCCAAGATAAAGGAGCACATGAACATCACAAAGTCTACAGGTGCTTCTATGATCAAGTATTACCACAACCAGGTGCTTCTCAAGACGGAGAAATTACTTGTGAGCTACTTGGTTCGTCAGGCGCGACGGAACATGGCGGTGGACAAGCGCTCAGTTAAGGAGTACGCACGTGAACTGTATGCTGCAGTGTCGCATAAGATGGGAATTGCAGAGCCCAAACCCTTCAATGCTTCCTCTGGGTGGTTACAGAGGTTTAAGAAGAGGAACAAGATCACCAACATTAACATTGGTGGTGAAGAAGCTAGTGCTGACCGTGTTGTGGCTAGGGATTTTCCTCCGTTTTTATCTGAGATTATGGAGGAAGGACAGTACACCGACGACCAGGTGTTTAACATGGACAAATCTGGTCTTTTTTGGAAAAAGCTACCTTCCAAGACCTTCGTTGTGAAGAATGCCAGCAAATGTCGTTGCCGGAAGTTGCAGAAGGAGCGCATCACCGTCCTGTTTACCACCAATGCCTCCGGTACCTGTAAGCTCAAGTTATCGGTGATCCACACAGTATGCAAGCCGCACGCCTACAAGAGCATGGACATGACCAAGCTAAATGTCCACTGGCTGACCGCACGTAAGGCGTGGATGTTCTCTACTCTGTCCCTCTCCTGGTTTGATGACTGTTTCGTTCCCGACGTGAAGAAATTCTGTGAGCAACAGAATGCTCCATTCAAGATTTTGTTGCTGCTTGACAACGCACCAGGACACTCGCCCCTACTGTTAGATCGTCACCCCAACGTAAAAGTGGTCTTTCTTCCTCCCAACACTACGTCATTAATGCAGCCCATGGACCAGGAATTGATCTGTAATGCGAAAGCTGCATTCTCTGCAAAGAAATTTAAGCTCTTGAACGACTACACCAACACCAAGGATGAGTTGCGTAACCCGGGTGACACCGATAGCAAGAGCGAAGACGACGAGGGACAACAGTTGGCAGAGCAAGAAGTACTTGTGAAACATTTTTGGAGAAAATTCAACGTCAAGAAAGCTGTGGACTTCTTGGTGGAGGCATGGGATCAGCTGTCTGTAGCAACGGTTCGTCACGCATGGAGACATGTGTTGCAAGGTATTCCAGGTGGGAGGCAGAGTCAATCTGTGACTGGTGAGGTTCAGACTGTTGCAGTAGCAGTGGACCTTGCCAGAGAAGCTGCACAGAGTGTTACAGCTGCAGGCTTCTCCGAGACCACCAACGACGACATCCTGGAGGTGATAAGGGATCCTGATGTGACTGCTGACGAGATGTTAGATGATGATGACGTCAGTGAAGAGGCAGGTGGTGCGTCATCCCAAGAAGAACGCAAGTTATCGCATAGTGTTATTGAGAAAGTCAAGTTCCTCCTTTCTGACGACCCTGACGATAACCGGTATGAAGACTTCACTACCCAGCTGTTGCAGACTATGAAGCCCTACATCAAGGTGTATCACGACAACATCAACACCAGCCGTCAGCAAAGCATTACCGAGTTCTTCGCCCGCAACCCACCACAGCCAGCCCAAGCCAGTGATAGTGACAGACAGAGACAGTGATGGTGACTTTGAGGGATTTGTCAGGGAGGCACTAATAAGTGCGGATGACAGTGATGAAGATTAACCTGAGGGCCAGTAGCCTGCCCTCTGCGTCGGAATCAGCCTCCATTCCCGTATGCCGACCCATCTCTTCTACTAACGTAAGTGTTAACCCTAACCTTGTTTTTTCTAACCTAACCTACAGTATATCATTCTCTTATTGATTGTTCCCTTCTATATTATGTGTGTGTGCATACCATCATAGAGTTAAGATGTTATTTTTACTAAAACGTACATATTGTGTCGGGAAAAAGTGGAGTTTGGGGGTCGGCCCGGTCTCTATTTCAATTAATCCCATATGTTATGTTGTTCACTTTACACGTTTCTCGCTTTACGAGGGCCGCTGTGGGTTCAATTGACCGCGTAAAGTGAGGGTTCACTGTATTCTACTACCTCTGCTACCTACGCAGCCACGGCAGACAGAGTATTCCACGAATACACTGCTGTGCGCCATGCTTCCGCGCACAACTCAGCGGCTACACTTTCACTTTCCCCCGGTCTCGTCAACCAGATCAGCGCTCCCTAGACGACCAACACCTCACAAGACATGCAGGACCTGCTACTGTCCCGACACCACAGTTTGGACACCCTGGAGCAGCTCTGCTCCTCCAAGCCTGCAGCTGCTCCTGTTCCTGCCCTACGCACTACGTCCTACCGACCCCAACACACCCATCCTGCCTCAAATGCCGCCCCCAGCCCCCAGCACAGTGTATCTACCCCCTGTTGGTACCATCAACGTTTTGGTGCTAACATTCGATGCTGTGAGGCTCCCTGCAACCACACGACGAAGCGACATCGACTGGTAGACGCCATAACCTCTGCCACTATCAA
Source organism: Homarus americanus (assembly GCF_018991925.1). Taxonomy (NCBI): domain Eukaryota; kingdom Metazoa; phylum Arthropoda; class Malacostraca; order Decapoda; family Nephropidae; genus Homarus; species Homarus americanus. Next base: position 11,336 of record NW_024742255.1, on the reverse strand, counting down.
GCAGCACATCACACGTCTTACTTCTGACCTTGACCACTTCACTCCTGCTGCCCGTCACGACCTACTACAAACACTACGACAGGCAGTTTCTGCATTCAAGGCTACTGCCCCACGCCAGCCTTCCCATCGCCCTGAACACATTCATCCCACCCCTACACTGCCAGTCTGCCCACCATTGCCGCTTACAGCACCACCTCGCCCACAACATTTCTGGGTACTCTCTTTTCATCCTCAGGTACCTACTGCCCCTGATGTGGACCCTGCAGCCGGCCCTATGGACCCAGACACCCCACCCGGCGCCACTGAGGACTGTGTACCTGCAGCGAGAGAAGCACCACATTCCTCGTCAGTACAACCTTCTCTTATCCACAACCCTCCTTCTCCCTCTGCTTCTCCCACAGATCTCGTGTCTCTAGACGGAGTCGTCTCCCGTAGCGGACGGCTAATCCACACCCCCGCCCGTTATGTCTCATGTTGGATGCAACCCTGCCGACAACAAGTCTCCTGCACCGCCCGGAGGGGAGGGGGAGTATTGTAGTGGATACTCTCCCCTACAACTACAACTGCCATTTGTTGCTGACCAGCCGATCCCTTGTCGAGTTTCCCAGCCAAGGCCTCGTGGTCTTACAGAGCAGGGTCGGCTACTAGCGACGTCTGACAAAGCAGAGGTCGGCTATCAAGCCACGCCTACCTCCGCTATATAAGCTCTCAACCTCGCCGTGAACTCCCTTCTTCTACCTGAGCCCCGCAACATCTCCTCTGCGCAAGCTCCTCACCAACCAGCTCTCTCTACTCCACGCTTCTAACCATGCAGCAACTTTCCAGCACCAAACTGCACTGAACATCCAATACAATATATATACAGGAAACGCATTGCGAGTTTCCTTTCTCCAACCCATCCTGAGTGAGAGAAAACATCACGAAACCCCACAAGGTCGCTGCTGCCTCGTAGCACGCCAGACGCGATCCAGCCTTCACCACAGCTGTTACTTCACCCCGCTGTTTGATTCCAACTCTGGTTGTGTACTCATCCGAGGTCCCTGGGGCTCGTGGGCTGATTCCCCAGTCCTTCATTATTCGGCTGTCAGCTCTGGTCACCTACTCCAGCTACTGCTACTTCCCCCATGCCCTATCCACCGTTCGTGCCCGAGCGTCTCTCCTGTGTGGCAAGACATCGCCCACCAACGCCAAGTGAGGAAGCTGCCCTGGACCTTACCCCTGAGAGCGGACCACAGCGTTACCGGAACATTCCACCGTGCTGGTTAGGAGGAAGATTCATTGGCAGCTGTAGGAAATACCTGTACTTTGTTGTATTGATTGTTTTGTTTTAAGTAATTGTTTAACTCCAGTGCTGTTTATTTAATATTTGTGTGAGTGGTGTCAGAGTTAAATTATTGTGATTATTTTCGTAGTAAAGAGATGTCAATCTCTAATGGTTGTTTATTACCCCTTGGAAACCCATGGTTCTTGACTTTTCTTTTTATAAGATCCTGATTTGGCTGGCAAGGGTTTTATATCCCAAAGACCAGGCCTTTACACCCACCTTACTGGAGAGAATAAGTCTCTGCCTTTCCTCCTCCTTTGCTTTGTTCTCAACTTCTCTCTCTTTCTCTGAGCCACCATATGGCTGAGGTTTGTGCTTCCTTTCCTAGTGAATGTGAGGTAGGAGTCAGTGGTGCTTATGCTGACTTCCAATTAGGGAGGAAGTCTATTTACATTATGTCTTGTGTCTTTAATTTGTAAATAAATGTAATTAAGATAGATTTACTGATGTGTTTCTGTTGGTCCTTTTCACCCAGGATATTATTCTTCAACAATCACTGAGTTTTTGGGAACACCTAAAGAGTAACTCATGAAGTCTAGCCTATCTAAAGCTAGCACTAGCAATATATCACTTTTGTCCAGCACTGTGTCATAGTGCGGTAAGCTCGGGCGAGATATAAGAGTTGTGATAAATTACACATATGGAGATGTTTGGAATAGACACAACAACGCTTCCTACCACCTTGGCGGACAGTTCCCTTCGTTATTACAATACCGACACACCCGCCTAAGCGATTAATTATGCAAAGGATTTATCTCCAACACATTTCCAAAGTGAGAGCTCTTGAACACATACACACACCCTACAGACTGATGATAACACACAGACCATCTACACTGATGGATCTCTTAACAATGCCTGTGGGAGGGCTGGAAGTGCTATCGTTGTAACTCAACATAACGGTAATACAATTGAGAATGAAATTAAAATTAACAACTGGCCATCCACTCTACAAACTGAAATAGTTGCCATACTCACATCCATTAAATTTGTTGCAACCCCTGTCACTCTCATATAACTGATTCTCTATCCTCACTACTTACCCTTGACACAATCAACCTAAGGTGTCACGCAATTGTCTCTGAAGCCAGACACAAATATGCATACCTTGTTGAAGGAAGTGTCAAGATCAACTGTTGTGGATCCCCTCTCACATAGGCCTCATTAAACATGACCGAGTTGATGCCCTCGCCAAACTCGCATCTAACAAAAGACACTGTTGAAAAAAAATTTGGTCTGTCGAAAAGAGCCCTTAAAACTGTAATTAGGAAAGAACTTGTTGATGAATTTGACGCAAGCAGACACGTGTAAAGAGGAAATAGTCGACCCATTATTTACCATGATGAGGTGTATCAAGTGAAACATGTATATGGAGCAAGTAACAGGATCACTAGAATACAGTACAAGATGTTGTAACCACTAGACTAAGGTTGGGATACAAGTACCTCCGACAGTATATCACTCTTGCAGATGTGAACAATACTAAATATAAAGTGTGGTCAAACCTATGGCCACACATTCGAACACTATGTCCTTGATTGTGTGATGATAGAACTTTTTAGGGATAGGTCCAAGCACTCAGTGTGTGAAATGGTACAACACTTTATCTCTAATGGCAAGATAGCCGACATATTAAGATTATATCCACTTTTCTCCACTCAGTAGCTATATCATTTCCCCTATATAGAACGACACACACAATGTGCTTGAATACCCCTCACGCAAATATGAATAACAAAGTGAGCGGCCAGACATATTGTCCAAACTGCTGTACTTACGCAGTTGCGAATAAGTTACCCTCTATGTACAGAACTAAACAAACAATGTATTTGCAATGCCATAATATTCGAACTACTGGGGTTAGTTATACAGACCATTTGTAACCTCTACTCTGTAAACCTTTTGCATTACCGCTCAGAAGATGACTATCAGGTGCACAACAAACTAGCCGCTGTAAGTGACAAAATTAAAAAAATAAAATAAAAATGAACAAGCTTCTCCCTCCTCCCCCCCCACACAAGCGCTTCCCTCCCCACACACGCTCCTCTCCTCCCTGCCTCCACATACTGACACACACAAGCCATTCCTTCTCCCCCACATCCCCACACACACACAGACCCCTCCCTCCCTCCCCATACACAACCCCTCCCTCCCCATACACACAAGGCCCTCCCTCCCATACTCCCTTTCCTCCCTCATACACACAAGGACACCTCCCCTCAGACACCAGGCACACAGGCCCCCCTCCCCATACACACAAAGGCCCTCCTCATACACACAAGCCCCTCCCTATACACACAAACCCCTTCCCCTATACACACAAGGCCTCCTTCCCATACACAAGGCCCTCTCCCCATACACAAGGGGTCCTTCCTCCCCATGCACACAAGGTCCTCCCTCCTATACACACAAGGCCCTCCTCCCCCATAAACAAGGCCCTTCCCCATATACACAAAGGCCCTCCCCCATACACACAAGCCCTCCTCCCCATACCCACAAGGCCTCCCACCCCATACACACAGGTCCTCCTTCCCCATACACAAGATCCTCCTCCCCATACACACAGGTCCTCCCTCCCCATACACACGGTCCTCCCTCCCCATACACACAAGGCCCTCCTCCCCATACACACACAAGGTCCTTCCTATACACACAACCTCCTCCCCATAGCACACAAGGCTCCTCCCCATATACACAAGGCCCTCCTCATACACACAAGGTCCCTCCCCCATACACACAGGCCCTCCTCCCCATACAAGTCCTCCTCCCCATACACAAAGGTCCTCTTCCTCATACACACACAAGCCTCCTCCCTCCCCATACACACAAACCCTCCCTCCTCCCCATACACCAAGGCCTCCTCCCCATACACACAAGGCCCTCCCTCCCCATACACACAAGGCCCCTCTCCCCATACACACAAGGCCCCCCATACACACAAGGCCTTCCTCCCCCATATCACAAGGTCCTTCCTCTCCCACACGAAACCCTCCTCCCATACACACAAGGCCCTCCTGATCCCCATAACACAGTAATGCCCCTCCCCATACACACAAGGCCCTCCTCCCCATATGGCACAAGGTCTCCCCACACCCTCTCCTTCATACACACAAGGCCCTCCTCCCCATACACACAAGGCCCCTCCCTCCCCATATACACAAGGCTCCTCCCACACAAACCCTCCCTCCCCATACACACAAGTGCCCTCCCCAACAACACAGCCCTCCTCTCCCATACACACAAGGCCCTCCTTCCCATACACACAAGGCCATCCCTCCCCATATACACAAGGCTCCTCCCACACAAGCCCTCCTCTCCCCATACACACGCCCTCCTCCCATACACACACAAGGCCCTCCCTTCCCCATACACAGCAAGTCTTGTTCCCATACACAGCCAAGGCCATCCTCCCCATACACACACAAGCCCCTCCCTCCCCATACACACAAACCTCCCTCCTATACACACACAATGTCCTCCTCCCCATACACACACACAACTCCCTCTCCCCATACAGCACAAGGCTCCCTCCCATACACACAAGGTTCCCCATACACACACAAGCCCCTCCTTTCCACCACACACACACAAACCCCTCCTCTCCATACACACAAGGCTCCCCATACACACAAGGCCCTCTTTCCCATGCACACACAAGTAAGCCCTCCTCCCCATACACACGCAAAACCGCCCCCTTTCCCCATACACACAAGGCCCTTCCCTCCCATACACACACAAGGCTCCCTCCTCCCCATACACACATGTGCCTTTCCATACACACAAAGCCCCCTCCCCATATACACAAGCCCTCCTCCACATACACAAACCCCTCCCTCCCCATACAGAAGCCCTCCTCTCACACGCTCCCTCCCCATACACACAAAACCCTTCCCTCCCCATACACACAAGGCCCCTCCCTTCCCCATACACACAAAACCCCTCGTTTCATACACACAAGGCCCTCCCTCCCATGCTGCCACACACAAACCCCTCCCCATACACACAAAACCCTCCTCCCCATACACACAAAACCCCTCCCCCTCCCTGTACACACAAACCCCTCCCCTCTGCACAAACCCCTCCTCCCCACACACACACAAACCTCTCCCTCCCCATACACACAAGGCCCCCTCCTTCCCATACACACACAAACCCTCCTCTTTCCATACACACAAACCCCTCCTCCCCATACACACACAAACCCCTCCCTTCCCCACACACACACAAAACCCTTCCTTCCCATACACACAAAGGCCCTCCTTCCCCACACACAAACCCCTCCTCCCCACACACACAAACCCCTCCTCCCACACACGAATAGTCCTCCCCTACATACATACAAGGCCCTTCTCCCCCACACACAAGTGCCCTCCTTCATACACACAAACCCCCCTCCCCATACACATTGCACAAGGCCCTCCTCTCCATACACACAAACCCTCCCCTCCCCCATACACACAAAATCCCTCCTCCCCACACACACACAAACCCTCCCCACACACACAAAACCCTTCCTCCCATACACACAAGGCCCTCTATACACACAAATTTCTCTTTCACACACAAACCTCTTCATACCACAAACTCTATACATACAAGGTTTGTTTTCCATACAACAAGGTCTTCCTTCCATGGACACAAGGGGCTCCTCCATACACACATCTGTGTTATCACTTTAATAGTTTAAAAAATACATTTCTGTTAATCTCTTGCGTTTTTTTTCTGACAATTATTAATGACTTTTTTGTAATAAATGCGGGACGATTACATACAGAATGATAGACGTTTTTATATAAAGGGTTTTTGGGTTAATGATTGCAGCGATTACCATTTGGCTATAATTTTAGAAATTCTTTTTTCCTGTAACTTTAAATCAATGGGATATACGAATATTCTCACCATATGTTTTAATAAATTATAACATTGTGTGTGTGTGTGTGTGTGTGTGTGTGTGTGTGTGTTGTGTGTGAGGGTATTCTGATGTTGATTCCTGCACCGAGAATGAGGACATT
>NW_024742255.1:0-2500 GCF_018991925.1 Homarus americanus | reverse complement strand
ATGTGTTGTTGCTGTTTTTTTTTATTGTGTTGTTTTAGCATTATTGTGTTGTGTGTTGTTTTGTTGTTGTTTTGTTATGTGTTGTTGTGGCTGTTGGTGTGTGATTGTTTGCTGTGTTTGTGTTTGCTGTGTGTTGTGTGTTGTGTGTTTTGGTGTTGTTGTGTGCTGTGTTGTTGTTGTTGTTTGTTTGTTGTGTTGTTGTGTGCTTGTGTGTGTGTGTTGTTGCTGTGTTATTGTTGTGTGCTGTTGTTTGTGTTGTTTTGTTGTTGGTTGTTGTGTTGTTGTTGTTGTTTGTGTGTTGTTGTTATTGTTGTTGTTGTTGTTGTTGTTGTTGTGTTATTGTGTGCTTTGTTGTTGTGTGTTTGTTGTTATTGTTGTTGTTGTGTTATTGTTGCTGTGTGTGTTTTGTTGTGTTGTTGTGTTATTGTGTGCTGTTGTTATTATTGTGTGTTGTTGTTGTGTGGTGTGTGTTATTGTGTGTGTGTGTTGTTGTTGTTGTTGTTTTGTTTTTGTTTGCTGTGTTTGTGTTATTGTTGTGTTGTGTTGTTGTGTGTTGTGTTGTTGTGTGCTTTTGTTGTGTTGTGTGCTTTTGTTGTATTGTTGATGTGTTATTGTTGTTGTGTTTTTGTGCTTTTGTGTGTGTTTTGTGCTGTTTGTGTGTTTTGTGCTGGTGTTGTTGTGTTATTGGTTTGTGCTTTGTGTGTGTGTTATGTGTTGCTGTGTGTATTGTGTGCTTGTTGTTGTTATTGTTGTGGGTTTTTGTTGTTGTTGTTGTTGTTTATTGTGTGTTATTGTTGGTGTGTTGTTTTGTTTTTGTTGTGTGTGTTGTGTTGTTGTTATGTTATTGTTTTTATGTTGTTATTGTTGTTGTTATGGTTGTTGTTGTTGTTGCTGTGTGTATTTGTTGTTGTGTGGTGTTGTGGTGTTTTTTGTGTTGTGTTAGTGTTGTGTGTGTTTTGTGCTGTGTGTGTTATGTATTATTGTTTTTTATTGTTGTTTTTGTGTTATTGTTTATTATTGTATTGTTATTTATTTGTTTTATTTGTTATTGCTGTATTGTGTTGTTGTTGCTGTGTGTTTTGTTCTGTGTGTTTTGTGTGGTGTTTTTATTGTGTTGTTGTTGTTGTTGTGTGCTTTTGTGTATTGTTTTGTTGCTGTGTATTGTTATTGGTGTTGTTATTGTTGTTATTGTGATGTGTTGTATTGTGTTTTGTGTGTATTGTTTTTTTTTGTTTGTTGTTATTATTGTGCTGTGTGTGTTATTGTGTTATTATTGTTTTTTGTTGGTGTGCTTGTTGTTGTGTTGTGTTGTGTGCTGTTTTTGTTGTTGTTCTTGTTGTTGTTGTTGTTGTTGCTTATTGTTGTTGTTTTTGTTGTATTATTGTGTTGTTGTTGTGTTATTGTTGTTGTTGTTTGTTGTTGTGTGTTATTGTTTGCTTATTATTGTGTTATTGTTAACATGTTGTTGTTGTTGTTGTGTTGTTATTGTTGTTGTTGTTGTTGTTATTGTGTTGTTGTGTGTGTGTGTTATTGTTTGCTTGTTGTTATTGTTAGCTTATTGTTGTTTTGGCTTTTATTGTTATTGTTATATTATTGTTTTTTGTTATTGTGTATTATTGTTGTTATTGTTGTGTTGTTTGTGTGTTATTTTGTGTATGTGTTATTGTTGTCTTTATTGTGTTATTGTTCTGATGTGTTATTGATTATATTATTATTATTGTTATTAATTAACATTGTTTTAGCAGTAGTGTATTATTTTATTGTATTATTATTGCTTTTATTGTTATTATTGTTATTATTATTGATTTATTATTGTATTATTGTATTATTATTAACAGTATTGTTATTATTGGTTATTATTAATAATTATTATTGTTGTTATTGTGTTTGGTAACGTGTTGTTATGTGTGCTGTGTGTATTGTTATGTGTGTGCTGTTGTGTATTGTATTGTGTTGCTGTGTGTATTGTGTGTTGTGTTATTATTGTGGTTGTTATTAATGTAGTTGATTGTGTGTGTTGTTGTTGCTGTTGTTGTGTTATTGTAGTATATTGTACTTTATTGATGCTGTGTATTGTTATTGATGCTGTGTGTTATTGTGTGTGTGTTGTGTGCTGTGTGTTTTATTATTGGTAGTATTATTATTGTGTGCTGTGTGTGTTATTATTGTGCTGTGTGTATTGTTATGTACTGTTGTTAATACTGTTTATTGATGCTGTGTTCATTGTGTAGTATTGTGCTGTTATTATTATTGTTACTGTGTTGTGTTGTGTTGCTGTTATTGTATTATTGTGTATTATTGTGTTGTGTACTGTGTGTGTGTGTGTGCTGTGTGTGTGTGTGCTGTGTGTGTGTGCTGTGTGTGTTTTGTGTGTGTGTGTGCTGTGTGTATGTTGTTGTTGTGTGTGTTGTGTGCTGTGTGTGTGTGTGCTGTGTGTGTTATTGGTCAGTGTGTGTTGTGTGCTGTGTGTGTGTGTGCTGTGTGTGTGTGTGTGTGTGCT
>NW_024742254.1:10000-18506 GCF_018991925.1 Homarus americanus | reverse complement strand
TAGAAGAAGAAGCAAGGGCTAGGGCTAGGCTAGGGCTAGGAAAAGAAAGAAGAAGAAGAAGAAAGAAAGAAGAAGAAGCAGGCTAGGCAAGAAGAAGAAATAGGCTAGGCAGGAAGAAGAAGAAAGAAGAAGCAGGCAAGCAAAGAAGAAGAAGAAGAAGGCAAAGAAGAAGAAGAAGAAGAAGAAGAAGAAAGAAGAAGGAAGAAGAAGAAGAAGGAAGTGAAGAAGAAGAAGAAAAGAAGAAGAAAGAAGAAGAAGAAGAAGAAATAGGAAGAAGCTAGGCCAGGCTAGGCTAGAGGAAGAAGGTGAAATAGGAAGGCTGAAGCCAGGGCTGAGCAGGGCCAGACAGGCCAGGCCAGGCCAGGCTAGGCTACAGGCCAGGCTAGGCTGTACAGGCCAGGCTAGGCTAAAGGAAGAAAGGAAGGAAAGAAGGAAGAAGAAGAAATAGAAGAAGAAGAAGAAAGAAGAAGAAGAAGCAAAGAAGAAGAAGGGTTAAAGAAGCAGAAGAAGAAGAAGAAGAAGAAGAAAGAAGAAAGGAAGGAAGCAAAGTGAAGAAGAAGAAAGAAGAAGAAAGAAGAAGAAGCAAAGAAGAAGAAGCAGGGCTAGGAAGAAGAAGAAGCAGGGTTAAAGAAGAAGAAGCAGGAAAGAAGAAAGAAGAAGAAGAAGAAGAAATAGGCTAGGCTAGGAGGCTAGGCCAGGGTAGGCCAGGGGCTAGGGCTAGCTAGGCTAAAAGAAGAAGAAGACAGGCTAGGCTAGGAAGGGTAGGAAGAAGAAATAACAGGTAAGAAATAGGCTAGGCTAGGGTTGAAGAAGAAGCAGGCAAGTGAAAGAAGCAGGTTGTGTTGAAGCAAAGGTTGTATAAAGAAGAAGAAGTAAAGGAAGAAGAAATAAAGCTGAAGAAGAAGAAGAAGAAGAAGAAAGAAGAAGAAGAAGAAGAAAGAAAGAAGAAGAAAGAAGAAGAAGAAGTACAGGCTAGGCCAGGCGAAGAAGAAGAAGCAGGCTGAAAGAAGAAGTTGAAGAAGAAGAAAGAAGGAAGAAGAAGAAGAAGAAGTAGGCCAGGCTAGGCTAGGGCGAAAAGGGAAGAAGAAGAAGAAAATAGGAAGAAGAAAGAAAGCTGTTGAAGAAGAAGAAAGAAGAAAAGGTTATAAAGAAGAAAAAGAAGCAGGCTAGAAGAAAGGAAGAAGAAAGAAGAAATAGGCTAGGCTAGGTTGAAGAAATAGGAAGAAGAAGCTAGAAGAAATAAAGAAAATAGGGTAAAGAAGGAAAGGAAGAAATAAAGAAGAAAGAAGCAAAGGAAGAAGAAGAAGAAAGAAGAAGCAGGTAGAAGAAGAAAGAAGCAAAGAAAGAAGAAGAAGAAGAAGAAGTAAAGCAAATAGGTGTACAGGGAAGAAGAAAGAAGAAGAAGAAAGAAGAAGAAATAGGTTGAATAGGTTAGGCTAGGCTAGGCAGGTTGAAGGAAGAAGAAGAAAGAAAGAAGGAAGAAGAAGAAGAAGAAGCAGAAGAAGAAGAAGCCAGGCTAGGCTAGGCCAGGGCTAGGAAGAAAGAAATAGGCTAGGAAGAAATAGGTTGTACAAAGAAGAAGAAGAAGAAAGAAGAAGAAGGAAGAAGAAGAAGAAGAAGAAGAAGTAGGCAGGTTAAAGAAGAAAGCAGGGCTAGGTTAGGAAGAAAGGAAGAAAGAAGAAGAAAGAAAGAAGAAGAAGAAGAAGTAAGAAGAAGCAAAGAAGAAGAAGAAGAAGAAGAAGAAGAAGAAATAAAGAAGAAGAAGGAAGAAGAAGAAGAAGAAAGAAGAAAGAAAGAAAGAAGCAAGAAGAAGCAAGAAGCATGAAAGGAAGAAGAAGTTAGAAGCAGGGTTGAAGAAAGGAAAGAAGAAGGAAATAAAGGAAAGGAAAGAAGAAAGAAGAAATAGCTGAAGATTGTACAGAAAAGAAGAAATAGTTAGGTTGTAAGAAGAAGAAGAAAATAGGCTAGGTTGTAAAGAAAGAAGGAAGAAATAAGAAGAAGAAGAAGAAGAAGAAAAGAAGAAAGGAAGAAGAAGAAAGAAGAAGAAGAAAGAAGAAGTATAAAGGAAAGAAGAAGAAGAAGAAGAAAGAAGAAAGGAAGAAGAAGAAGAAGAAGAAGCAAAGAAGAAGAAGCAAAGAAGAAGGCAGGCTAGGTAGGAGAAGAAGAAAGAAGCAGGAAGAAGCTAGGGGAAGAAGAAAAGAAAGAATAGGGCTAGGGTTAGAAGAAGTAAATAAAGAAGAAGGCAAGAAGAAGGAAGGAAGAAGAAGAAAGAAGAAGAAGAAAGGAAGTAGGGTTAAAGAAGAAAGAGAAGAAGAAGAAGAAGAAGAAGCAGGCTAGGCTAGGCTGAAAGAAGCAGGCACAGGCTTAGGGTTAGGCAGGCGAAAGAAAGCAATAAAGAAGAAAGAAGAAGAAGAAATACAGGTTGAAGAAGAAGAAGAAGCTAGGCTAGGCTAGGGCTAGGCTAGGCTAGGTTGAAGAAGAAGAAGAAAAGAAGCAGGGAAGGAAGAAAGAAAGAAAGAAGTAGGCCAGGGAAGCGAAGAAAAGGAAGAAGAAAGGAAGAAGAAAGAAGAAGAAAATAGAAGAAGAAGGAAGTAGGAAGGAAGAAAATAGGAAGAAAGGAAGAAAAGGTTAGGTTAGAAGCAGGAAGAAGAAGAAGAAGCAGGGGCTAGGCGAAGAAGTAAAGGCCAGGGCCAGGCTGAAAGAAAATAAACAGGGCTAGGCTAGGCTAGAAGAAATATACAGGCTAGGCTAGCTAGGCTACAGGCGAAGAAGAAGCAGGGCAGGGCTAGGCTAGGCTAGCTAGGCTAGGCTAGGCTAGGAAGAAGCATGAAGAAAGCAGGTTGAAGAAGAAAGAAGCAGGGAAGAAGCAGGTTAAAGAAGAAAATAAAGGAAGAAGAAAGAAGAAGAAGAAGAAGAAGAAAGAAAGAAGAAGAAGAAGAAGCAGGTTGTGTTAAAGAAGAAAGAAGAAGAAGAAGAAGAAGCAGAAGAAGAAGAAGAAGCATGAAGGAAGAAGAAGAAAGAAGTTATGAAGAAATAAAGAAGAAGAAGCAAAGAAGAAGAAATAAATAAGAAAGAAGAAGAAGAAGTTGAAGAAGAAGGAAGAAAATAGGAAGAAAGTTGAAATAAAGGAAAGGAAGGAAGTAAATGAAAGGAAATAGGCTTGTAACAGGCTAGGCAGGTTAGGAAGAAATAGGTTGAAGAAAGAAGAAGAAGAAAGAAGAAGAAGAAGAAGAAGAAGAAGAAGGGCAGGTTGTACAGGGCAAGAAGAAGGAAGAAGAAATAAAGAAGAAAGAAGAAGAAGAAGTAAAGAAGAAGAAGAAGAAGAAGAAGAAGAAAGAAGAAGAAGAAGAAGAAGAAGAAAGGAAGAAGGAAGAAGAAGAAGAAGAAGAAGAAGAAAGAAGAAGAAGAAGAAAGGAAAGTAGGTTAGGTAAAGAAGAAGAAGAAGAAGAAGAAGAAGAAAGAAGAAGAAGAAAGGAAGAAGAAGAAGAAGAAAGGAAATGAAAGAAGTAGGCTTAGGAAGGCTAGGGCTTAGGCCAGGGCTAGGCTAAGAATAAATGAGGCCAGGCACAGGCTAGGCTAGGGCTAGGCTAGGCTAGGGCTAGGGGCTAGGGGTTGAAGCTAGGCTAGGGTTAAGGCTAGGCTGAAAGAAGAAGAAGAAGAAGAAGAAGAAGAAAGAAGCAGGTTGAAGAAGAAAGAAGAAAGAAGTAGGCTAGGCTAGGTTAAATAAAGAAGAAGAAGAAAGAAAGGAAGAAGAAAAGAAGCAAGGGTAGGCTAGAAAGAAAGAAGAAAGAAAGGAAGAAGAAGAAGCAGGAAAGCAGGCTAAGCAGGAAGAAGAAAAAGAAGAAGAAAGTTGAAGAAATAAAGAAAGAAATAAAGAAGAAAGAAAGAAGAAGTTGAAGAAGAAGGAAAGGAAGCTAGGGCCAGGTAGCAGGGCTAGGCTGAAGCTAGGCTAGGAAGCAGGCTAGGTTGTAAGAAGAAGAAGAAAGAAGAAATAGGCTAGGCTAGGCACAGGTTGTACAGGCTAGGCAAAGAAGAAAGAAAGGTATAAAGGAAGAAGAAGCAGGCTAGGGCTAAAGAAGAAGAAGAAGAAGAAGAAAGGAAGAAGCAGGAAGAAGAAGAAAGAAGAAGAAGAAGAAGAAAGGAAATAGGTTGGCTGAAGAAGAAGCAGGTTGAAGAAGAAGAAGAAGAAGAAGAAGAAGAAGAAGCAGAAGAAGAAGAAGAAGCAAAGAAAGAAGAAAGGTAAGAAAGGAAGAAGTAAAGGTAAGAAGAAGAAAGAAGAAAGAAGTTGTAAGAAGAAGAAGGAAAGAAGAAGAAAGAAGAAGAAAGAAAGAAGAAGTTGTGTTGAAAGAAAGAGCTAGGGCTAGGAAGAAATAGGAAGAAGAAAGAAGAAGAAGAAGAAAGCAGGCATAGAAGAAGAAGAAGAAAGGAAGAAGAAGAAGAAAGGAAATACAGAAGCAGGCTAGGCTAGAAGAAAGAAGCAAAGCAAAGAAGAAGAAGAAGCAGGGCTAGAAGCAGAAGAAGAAGAAGCAAAGAAGCAAAGAAGAAGAAATATAAAGCAAGAAGAAGAAGAAGAAGAAGAAGAAGAAGAAGAAGAAGCAAGAAGAAGAAGCAAAGAAGAAGAAGAAGAAGAAGAAATAGGCTAGAAGAAAGAAGCAAAGAAGAAGAAGAAGAAGAAGCAGGTTGAAAGAAGCTAGGAAGAAGCAAGAAGAAGAAGCTAGGCTAAAGGAAGCAGGTTGAAGAAAGAGAAATGAAATAAATAAAGAAAGCTGAAGAAGAAAGAAGAAGCTAGGGGCTAGGCTAGCTAGGCTAGGAAGAAATACATAGGCTAGTAAAGAAATAGGCTGTGCTAGGCTAGGCTAGGCTAAAGAAGGAAAGTGTAATATAGAAGAAGAAGAAGAAGAAAAGGAAGAAATAAAGAAGCAGGGAAAGAAGAAAGAAGAAGCAGGCTAGGGTTAAAGGAAGAAGAAGAAGAAAGAAGAAGAAAGCAAAGTTGTAAGCAAAGAAAGAAGCGAAGAAGAAGAAGAAAGAAAGGAAGAAGAAGAAGCAAGAAGAAGAAAGGAAGAAAGAAGCTAGGTAAAGAAAGAAGAAGGAAGAAAGAAGAAAGAAGCCAGGCTAGGGCCAGGTTGAAGCAAGGAAGAAGCTAGGAAGAAAGCAAAGGAAGCAGGGCTAGGCTAAAGAAGAAAGAAATAAATATATAAATAAAGAAAGGGCTAGCTAGGCTAGGCTAGGCTAGGCTAGAAGAAATAAAGAAGAAGAAGAAAGCAAGAATAAAGAAGAAGAAGAAGAAGAAGAAGAAGAAGGAATAAGAAGAAGAAGAAGAAGGCTAGGGCTAGGCTAAAGAAGAAGAAGAAGAAAGAAAGAAGAAAGAAGAAGAAGAAGCAGGCTAGGGCTAGGCTAGGGAGAAAGAAGAAGAAGAAAGAAGCTAGGCTAGAAGAAGGAAGGAAAGAAATAGGCAAGGAAGGAAGGTAGGAAGAAGGAAGAAGGAAGAAGTAAAGAAGAAGAAGGAAGAAGGAAAGGAAGAAGAAGAAGAAAGAAAGAAGAAGAAGAAACAGGCTGAAATAAAACAGGCTAGGCAGGCTAGGCTGAAAGAAGTTGAAAGGAAAGGAAGCAGGTTGAAGAAAGAGAAAAGAAATAAATAAAGAAAGTGAAGAAGAAAGAAGAAGCTAGGGGCTAGGCTAGCTAGGTAGGAAGAAATAATAGGCTAGTTAAAGAAATAGGCTGGCTAGGTAGGCTAGGCTAAAGCAGGCAAAGTGTACATATACAAGAAGAAGAAGAAGAAAAGGAAGAAATAAAGAAGAAGCTGTGTAAAGAAGCAAAGAAGAAGAAGGTAGGAAAGGAAGAAGAAGAAGAAAGAAGAAGAAAGCAAAGTTGAAGAAAGAAAGAAGCGAAGAAGAAGAAGAAAGAAAGGAAGAAGAAGAAGAAGAAGAAGAAAGAAGAAAGAAGCAGGTAAAGAAAGAATAAGTGAAGAAAGAAGAAAGAAGAGGCTAGGAGGTTGAAGCAAGGAAGCAGCTAGGAAGAAAGAAAGGAAGCAGGGCTAGGCTAAAGAAGAAAGAAATAAAAAGAAATAAAGAAAGGGTAGAGGAGAGGCTAGGTAGAAGAAATAAAGAAGAAGAAGAAAGCAAGAATAAAGAAGAAGAAGAAGAAGAAGAAGAAGAAGGAAAAGAAGAAGAAGAAGAAGGCTAGGGCTAGGAAAGAAGAAGAAGAAGAAAGAAAGAAGAAAGAAGAAGAAGAAGCTAGGCTAGGGCTAGGCTAGGGAAAGGAAGAAGAAGAAAGAAGAGGTAGAAGAAGGAAGAAAGAAATAGGAAGGAAGGAAGGTAGGAAGAAGGAAGAAGGAAGAAGTAAAGAAGAAGAAGGAAGAAGGAAAGGAAGAAGAAGAAGAAAGAAAGAAGAAGAAGAAACAGGCAGAAATAAAACAGGCTAGGCAGGCTAGGCTAAAGAAGTGAAAGGAAGAAGAAATAGGCTAGGGAGGCTGAAAGAGTAGTGAAAGAAGCAGGAAGAAGAAGAAGAAGAAGAAGAAGAAGAAGAAGAAAGAAGCAAAGAAGCAGGGAAGAAGAAGAAATAAGAAGAAGAAGAAGAAGAAGAAAGGAAGAAGAAGAAGAAGAAAGGAAAGGAAGGAAGAAGCAAAGAAGAAGAAGAAGCAGGAAGAAGAAGAAGCAGGTTAAAGAAGAAGAAGTAAAGAAGAAGAAGAAAGAAGAAGAAATAGGTAAGAAAGAAGAAGAGGAAGAAGGTAAGAAATAGAAGAAGAAGAAGAAAGTTGAAGAAGAAGAAGAAGAGAAGAAGAAGAAGAAATAGGAAGAAGAAGAAGAAGAAAGAAGAAGAAGCAGGTTGAAGAAGCAGGTGTAAGGAAGAAAGAACAGGTTGAGCTAGGCTAGGATGAAGAAGAAGAGCAGGCAAAAGGCTAGTTGAACAAGAAAGAAGAAGAAAGAAGAAGAAGAAAGGAAGAAAGAAGAAGAAGAAGCAAGAATAGGTAAAGGAAGAAGAAGGAAGAAGAAGCTAGGCTAGGCTAGAAGGAAAGAAGAAAGAAGAAGAAAGGAAAGAAGAAGAAGGCTAGAAGAAGAAGAAGAAGAAGAAGAAGAAGAAGAAGCAGGGGTTGAAGAAAGAAGAAGAAGGAAGAAGAAGAAGAAGAAGAAGAAGAAGAAGAAATAGGCAAGGATGAAATAGCAGGAAGTAGGAAGAAGAAGAAATAGGCCAGGAGGAAGAAAAAGGAAGAGGAGGTTGAAGAAGAAGAGAGAGAAAAGGCTAGGTAAGAAGTAGGAAAGGAAGGAGGAAAGAAGGCTAGGCTAGGAGGCTAGGAAAGCAAAGAAGAAGAAGAAAGAGGTGAAGAAAGAAGGAGAAGAAAGAAGAAGAAGAAGAAGAAGAAGCAAAGTAGGAAGAAGAAGCAGGCAAGAGGAGGAAGGGTAAGAGTAAGAAGGAGGTTGAAGAAGGGAAGAAGAAGAAGAAGAAGAAGAAGAAAGAAGAAGAAGAAGAAGAAGGAAGAAATAAAGAAGAAGAAGAAAAGAAGAAAGAAGAAGAAGAAGAAAAAGGCTAGGAAGAAGAAGAAGAAGAAGAAGAAGAAAGAAGAAGAAGAAGAAGAAGGAAAGAAAGAAGAAGAAGAAGAAAGGAAGAAAGGAAATAGGCTAAAGGTAATAAAGGAAGAAGAAGAAGAAAGAAGGAAGAAGAAGCAGGAAAGAAGAGGAGGAAAGAAGAAGAAATAGGTAGGAAGAAGAAGAAGAGGAAGAAAGAAGTAGAAGAAGAAAGAAGAAGGAAAAGAAATAGGGTAAAGAAGCAGGCTAGAAGAAGAAGAAGAAGGAGGAAAGCAGGGAAGGTACAGAAGAAATAGGGTTAGGAAGAAGAAAGAAGCAGAAGAAAGGAAATAGGCAGAGAAGAAGCAGGGGTAGGAGAAGAAACAGAGAAAGGAAGAAGAAGAAAGAAGAAGAAGAAGAAGAAGAAAGAAGCTAGGGCTAGGAAGAAGAAGAAGAAAGAAGCAAAGAAGAAGAAGAAGAAATAAAGAAGAAGAAGAAGAAGAAAGAAGAAGAAGAAGAAATAAAGGAAGGAAGAAGAAGAAGAAGAAAGGAAAGAAGAAGAAGAAGAAAAGAAGAAAGGAAGAAGAAAAAGGCAGGCAGGCAAGGAAGAAAGGAAGCAGCTAGGAAGAAGCAGGTGAAGAAGAAAGAAGAACAGGTGAAAAGAGCAGGCAAAAGAAGAAGAGAAGTTAGCTAGAAGAAAGAAGAAAGAAGAAGAAGAGGAAGAAGAAGAGGAAGCAGGCTAGCTAGGTTGAAGAAGAAGGGAAGAAGAAGCAGGCTAGGAAGAAGAAGGTAAGAAGAAGAAGAAGAAGCAAAGAAGCAAGGAAAAAGAAAGAAGAAGGTAGGAATAAGAAGAAGCAAAGAAGAAGAAGCAGAAGAAGAAGAAATAAAGAAGAAGAAGAAGAAGAAGGAAGCAGGAAGAAGCAAAGAAGTGAAGAAGAAGAAGAAGAAGAAGAAGAAGAAGAAGAAGAAGAAGAAGAAGTAGAAGAAAGAAAGAAGCAGGAGTT
>NW_024742254.1:0-5000 GCF_018991925.1 Homarus americanus | reverse complement strand
GTTGTTGGTGTAGTGGTGTGGCGTTGTGTATAGTGTATGCCGGAATGGTGAGCTGGAGGCTGTTATATAGTGGTGTATGTTGTAGTGTATGCCGGGAATGGGAGCTATAACAGCATATAGTGGTATGATGTGTATAGTATGCCGGAATGGTGAGCTAGGAGGCTGTTACATAGTGGTGTATGTTGTGTATAGTGTATGCTGTGGAATGGTGAGCTGAGGCTGATACAGGTGAGTGTATGTTGGGGTATAGTGTATGCTGGATGGTGGTTTGCACATAGCGGTGTATGTTGTGTATAGTGTATGCCGGAATGGTGAGCCAAAGCTGTTGCGTAGCGGTGCATTACGGTTGTGCATAGTGCATGCTGGAATGGTGAGCTGATGGCTGCTATATAGTGGTGTATGCTGGGTATAGTGTGGCGCCGGAATGGTGAGCTGGTGGCTGTTATGTAGTGGTGCATAAGCAGGCGTGTAATATGCCGGAATGGTGAGCTGGTGGCTGTTACATAGTGGTGTGGCGTTGTATAGTGTATGCTGGAACGGTGAGCTGGTGGTCACATAGTAGTAAGTGTTGTGTATAGTGTATGCCGGAATGGTGAGCTGGTGGCTGCTATATGCGGTGTGTTGTGCATAATGCATGCTGGAATGGTGAGCTGCGGTCATTGGTGTAGTGGTGTATGCTGTATAGGTATGCCAGAATGGTGAGCCAGAGGTTATATAGTGGTGCGTTATGCATAGTGTACGCTGAACGGTGAGCGATATCGTTACATGCAGTGGCAGGCATGGTTGTGCATAGTGTATGCTGAATGGTGAGCTAGAGGTTACAGGTAGTGGTGTATGTTGTGCATAGTGTATGCTGAATGGTGAGCTGGTATTGCTACATAGTGGTATGTTGTGCAGTGCATGCTGGAAACGGTGAGCCAGAGGCCGTTATGTAGTGGCGCATGTTGTGTATAGTGTATGCCGGAACGGTGATGCTGGTGGTTGCTATAGCAGTGTGTTGTGTATAGTGTATTCCGGAATGAAGAGCTGGAGGCCGATATAGTAGTGCAAGCAAGCAGTGTATGCCGGAATGGTGAGCTGGTATTGCTATATAGTGCAGTATGTTGCGCATAGTGGCCAGAATGGTGAGCTAGAGGCCGTTATATAGTGTGTATGTTGTGTATAGGTGCATGCTGAACGGTGAGCCAGATAAATAAGTTATGTAGTGCATGCTGTATAGTGTGTAGATAATGTTACATAGTTGTGCAGGCATGAACGGTGAGCCGGTGTAATGTTTACATAGCGGTGCATACAGTGTATGCTGGAATTGCGAATGGTACGTTACATAGGCAGTGGCTGGTGTATAGTGTATGCCGGAACGGTGAGCCTGGTGGTCGCTTTATATAGCAGTATGCCAGGCATAGTGCATGTCGGAACGGCGAGCCAGATACCGCTATATTATAGCGGCGCATGTTGCACAGGGCATGCCGGAACGGTGAGCTCATAATGCTATATAGTGGCGCATATTGCAAGTGTATGCCGGAATGGTAGAGTTAGAGGCTGTTATATAGCAGTATATTGTATAGTGCATGCCGGAATGGTGAGCTGGTGGCCGTTATATAGCAGTGCATGGAATGGTGAGCTAGAGGTTGTTGCGTAGTGGTGTATGTTGTATAGTGCATGCCGGAATGGTGAGCTGTGGCTGTTATATAGTAGTGTATGTTGTGTATAGTGTATGCCGGAACGGTAGAGCCAGAGGCTGTTGGCATAGTGGTGTATGTTGTGTATAGTGTATGCCGGAATGGTGGTTTAGAGGCTGTTGGCGATAGTAGTGTATATTGTGTATAGTGTATGCCGGAATGGTGAGCTGGTATTGTTATATAGTGGTGTATGCCGGAACGGTGAGCTAGAGGCCGTTGCGTAAAGGTATGTTGTGCATAGTGTATGCCGGAATGGTGATGCTGGTGGCTGCTACAGAGTGCATGTTGTGCATAGTGCACGTCGGAAACGGCGAGCCGGGATAATGTTATAGCGGTGCATGTTGTGAAGAAAGATGCCGGAATGGTGACAGAGATATTGTTATAGTGGTGCATGGGCCAGGCATAGTGCATGGAATGGTGAGTCAGAGGCTGTTATGTAGTGTATGTTGTGTATAGTGTATGCTTTGGAATGGTGAGCTAGAGGCAGTGTGGTGTATGTTGTATAGTGTGTATGCTGGAATGGTGAGCTAGGAGGCTGTTATGTAGTGGTGTATATTGTGCATAAAGCTGAATGGTGAGCTAGAGGCTATATAGTGGTAAAGATGTGCTAGTACATGCCGGAATGGTGAGCTAAAGGGCTGTTATATAGTGGTGTATGTTGTGTATAGTGTATGCTTGAATGTGGTGAGCTAGAGGCCATAGTGGGTGTATATTGGAGTATAGTGTATGCCGGAATGGTGAGCTAGAGGCTGTTATATAGTGGTGTATGTTGTGTATAGTGTATGCCGGAATGGTGAGCCAGAGGTCATTATATAGTGGTGTATATTGTATAGTGTATGTCGGAATGGTGAGCCAGAGTAACAAGCTTACAGTGGCATATTGTGTATAGTGTATGCCGGAATGGTGAGCTAGGAGGCTGTTATACAGTGGTGTGGCGTTGTGCATAGTGTATGCTGGAATGGTGAGCTAGAGGTCATATATAGTGGTGTATGTTGTGTGTATAGTGCATGCCGGAACGGTGAGCCAGGAGGCTGTTATATAGTAGTGTATGTTGTGTATAGTGTATGCCGGAATGGTGAGCTGTGGCTAAGAGATAGTGGTGTATGTTGCATAGTGTATGCCGGAATGGTGAGCTGGTGGCTGTTATATAGTAGTGTATGCCGGAAATGGTGAGCTAGAGGCTGTTATGTAGTGGTGTATACAGGTTAGTGTATGCCTAGAATGGTGAGCTGGTGGCTGTTATATAGTAGTGTATGTTGTGTTAGTGTATGCCGGAATGGTGAGCCAGAGGCTGTTATATAGTGGCAGTATGTTGTGTATAGTGTATGCCGAACGGTGAGCCAGAGGCTGTTATATAGTAGTGTATATTGTGAAGAAGTGGTATGCCGGAATGGTGAGCTGGCGGTCAGTTATATAGTGGTGTATGCCGGAATGGTGAGCCAGATAAATAAGCAGTGGTGTGTTGTGTATAGTGCATGCCGGAATGGTGACGCTGGTACGTTATATAGAGCGTATGTTGTGCATAGTGTATGCCGGAACGGTGAGCTGGAGGCTGCTTATAGTGGTGTATGTTGTGTATAGTGTATGCCGGAATGGTGAGCTAGAGGCTGTTGGTGTAGTGGTGTGTTGTGTATGGTATTGAACAGAGCTTGAGGCTGTTATGTAGTGGCAGAAGAAGTTGTATAGTGTGTGCTGGAAATGGGTGAGCTAGAGGGCTAAGCAGGTAGGTGGTGTATGTTGTGTGGTAGTGTAAGTGCTGGAATGGTGAGCTAGAGGCTGTTATGTAGTGGTGAGCATTGTGTGTAGTGTATGTGCCGGAAATGGTGTGAGTCAGGAGGCTGTTATATAGTGGTGTATGCGATGTGTAGCAGTGTATGTTTTGGAAATGGTGAGCCGAGGCTGCTATAAGTGGTATGTTGGTGTATAGTGTATGCCGGAACGGTGAGCCAGAGGTTGTTATATAGCGGTGCACATTGAGCATAGTATGCCGGAATGGTGAGTCAGAGGCATATATAGTGGTATAAGTGTAGGCATGCCGGAATGGTGAGCATGCCGGAATGGTGAGCTGAGGTAGCTGTATATAGTGATGTATGTTGTGTATAGTGTATGCCGGAATGGTGAGCTAGAGGCTGCATATAGTGGGTATATGTTGTGTATAGTGTATGCCGGAATGGTGAGCTGGAGGCTGTTATATAGTGGTGTATGTGTGTATAGTGTATGCCGGAATGGCAGAGCTAGATAGCTGTTATATAGTAATTGTATGATGTGTATAGTGTACCGGAATGGTGAGCTAGAGGCTGTTATATAGTGGTGTATAGATGTATAGTGTATGCCGGAATGGTGAGCTGGAGCTGATATATAGTGTATGTTGTGTATAGTGTATGCTGGAATGGTGAGCTGGCGTATATAGTGGTGTATGTTGTGTATAGTGTATGCCGGAATGGTGAGCTAAAAGCTGTTATGTAGTAGTGTATGTTGTGTATAGTGTATGCTGGAATGGTGAGCTATAAGCTGTTATATAGTGGTGTATGTTGTGTATAGTGTATGCCGGAATGGTGAGCTGGTGGCTGTTATGTAGTGGTGTATGTTGTGTGTATAGTGTATGCCGGAATGGTGAGCTGGTGGCTGTTATATAGTGGTGTATGGTGTGTTTGTGTTGCTGGAATGGTGAGCTGGGGCTATAGTGTATGTTTGTATAGTGTATGCCGGAATGGTGAGCTGGTGCTGTTATATAGTGGTGTATGTTGTGTATAATGTATGCTGGAATGGTGAGCTGGTGTATGTAGTAGTTGTATGTTGTGTATAGTGTAGCAGAATGGTGAGCTAGAGCTGTTATATAGTGGTGTATGTTGTGTATAGTGTATGCTGGAATGGTGAGCTAGAGCTGTTATATAGGTGGTGTATGTTGTGTATAGTGTATGCTGGAATGGTGAGCTAGAGGCTGTTATGTAGTGGTGTATGTTGTGTATAGTGTATGCTGGAATGGTGAGCTGGTGGCTGTTATATAGTGGTGTATGGTGTATAGTGTATGCTGGAATGGTGAGCTAGAGGCTGTTGTAGTGGTGTATTTTGTGTATAGTGTATGCCGGAATGGTGATGCTGGTGTTATATAGTAGTGTATGTTGTGTATAGTGTATTCCGGAATGGTGAGCTAGAGAGCTGATATATAGTAGTGTATGTTGTGTAGTGTATGCTGGAATGGTGAGCTGGTGGCTGTTATAGTGGTGCATATGTTGTGTATAGTGTATGCCAGAATGGTGAGCTAGAGGCTGTTATATAGTGGTGTATGTTGTGTATATGGTATGCTGGAATGGTGAGCTA
>NW_024742253.1:0-20477 GCF_018991925.1 Homarus americanus | reverse complement strand
TTGAAAAGTAGAAAATCTATCTACTTTTTCGGGAAGTAGATAGCTCTTTTCGGAAAGTGAAATATTTCCCCATTTTTGTATGATACAAATTTCCCGTTTTCTATGATAATCTATTTGCCCTGACAGAATACGGTTATCTAACCAACTTTCCGGAAAGTAGATATTTCCCATTTTTTATGATACAAATTTCCCGTTTTCTATGATAATCTATTTTCCGGAAAATTTGGTTATCTAATAACTTTCCGGAAAATAGATATTTCCCATTTTTTTGTTATACAAATTTCGTTTTCTATGATAATCTGCTTCATAAAATTGAAATTAATATTTCCCCAAAATTCGAAAAATCATTCCCCGAAAAAATCGATAATCTCTACTTTCCCGAAAAGTTGAAAATCTATCTACTTTTCGGGAAAGTGAATGTCAACTTTCCCGGAAAGTAGATATTTCCCATTTTGAAACAAATTTCCCGTTTTCTATGATAATAATCTGTTTTCGGCAAATTTGGTTATATAACCAACTTTCCCGGAAAGTGAATATTTCCCATTTTTTTTTATGATACAAATTTCCGTTTCTATGATAATAATCTATTTTCGGAAAGTTGTTTTATCTAACTTTCAACTTTCGCGGAAAGTAGATATTTCCCATTTTTTATGATACAGAATTTTCCGTTTTCTATGATAATCTATTTTCGGCAGAATTTGGTTATCTATGCTTTCCGGAAAGTAGATATTTTCCCCATTTTTTATGATACAAATTTTCGTTTCTATGATAATCTATTTTCGGAAAAATTTGGTTATCTAACATCAATTTCTCCGGAAGTAGATGACTCCCATTTTTGTATTTGATTTCGTTTTCTATGATAATCTGCTGCGCAAAATTGGTAATATTTCTGAATTCAATCTATTCCCCCGAAAAATCCCGATAATCTACTTTCCCGAAAAGTGAAAATCTGTATCTACTTTTCAGGAAAGTAGACTTAACTTTCCGGAAGTAGATATTTCCCATTTTTTGATACAAATTTCCCGTTTTCTATGATAATCTATTTTCGGGAAAGTTTATCTAACCAACTTTTTGCGGAAAGTAAGTATTTCCCATTTTTATGATACAAATTTCCCCGTTTTCTATGATAATCTATTTTCGGCAAATTTGGTTATCTAACTCTCAACTTTCCCGGAAATGAATATTTCCCCATTTATGATACAAATTTCCGTTTTCTATGTTAATCTATTTTCCGGAAAATTTGGTTATCTACTTTCTTTCGGAAAGTAGATATTTTACATTTTTGTGATACAAATTTCCGTTTTCTGCATGATAATCTGCTTCGCAAAATTAGGTAATATTTCCCCAAAATTCAATCTATTCCCCGAAAAATCGATAATCTCTACTTTCCGAAAAGTAGAAAATCTATCTACTTTTCGGGAAAGTGAATAACCAACTTTTCGCGGAAAATAGATGGCGCCATTTTTTGTGATACCATTCCCGTTTCTATGATAATCTATTTTCTCAAATTTGGTTATCTAACCAACTTTCCGGGAAAGTAGATATTTCCCCGACCCACATGATACAAAATTTCCCGTTTTCTATGATAATAATCTATTTTTCGGCAAATTTTTGTTGTCTAACCAGCTTTCGGAAAGTAGATATTTCCCATTTTTATGATACAAATTTCCCGTTTTCTATGATAATCTAGCTTTTCGGGAAAGTTGTTTTATCCTAACTCAACTTTCTTGGAAAGTAGATATTTTACATTTTTTATGATACAAATTTTCCCGTTTTCTATGATAATCTATTTTTCGTAAATTTGGTTATCTAACAACTTTCCCGGAAAGTAGATATTTCCCCATTTTTGTGATACAAATTTCCGTTTTCTGTATTAATCTATTTTCGGAAAATTTGGTTATCTATTTCAACTTTACCGGAAAGTAGATATTTCCCATTTTTGTGATGAAATTTCCCGTTTTCTATGATAATCTATTGAGGAGAAAGTTGTTTATCCTAACTAACTTTCTGCTGGAAAGTAGATATTTTCCCATTTTTTATGATACAAATTTCCCGTTTTCTATGATAATCTAATTTCGTAATTTGGTTATCCTAACCAACTTTCGGAAGAAGATATTTCCCCATTTTTTTATGATACAAATTTCCCGTTTTCTATGATAGCTCTAGCCGGGAAAGTTGTTTATCTAACCAACTTTTCGCGGAAAGTAGATATTTCCCCATTTTTTTATGATACAAATTTCCCCGTTTTCTATGATGTTAGTAATCTATTTTCGGCAAATTTTGATTTATCTAACCAGCTTTTCCCAGATATTTCCCATTTTTGTGATACCAATTTCACGTTTTCGCATTAATCTATTTTCGGAAAATTTAATTGTCTACAACTTTCCCGGAAAGTGATATTTCCCATTTTTGTGATACAAATTTCCCGTTTTCTATGATAATCTACTTGCAAAATTAGGTAATATTTTCAAAATTGAAAATCTATTCCCCGAAAAATCGATAATCTACTTACCGAAAAGTGAAAAATCTATCTACTTTTCGGGAAGATAACCAACTTTCCGGAAAGTAGATATTTTCCCATTTTATGATACAAATTTCCCGTTTTCTGATATATATTTTTCGGAAAAATTGTTTATCTAACTAACTTTCCCGGAAAGTAGATATTTCCCATTTTTTGTGATACAAATTCCCGTTTTCTATGATAATCTACTTTGCAAAATTGGGTAATATTTCCCCAAATTAAAATCTATTCCCCAATCGATAATCTACTTTCGAAAGTGAAAAATCTATCTACTTTTCGGGAAAGTAGATAACCAACTTTCGGAAAGTAGATATTTCCCATTTTTTATGATACAAATTTCCGTTTTTCTATGATAATCTATTTTCGGAAAGTTGTTTATCTAACCAACTTTCATGAGTAAGATATTTCCCATTTTTATGATACAAATTTCCGTTTTCTATGATAATCTATTTTCGGCAAATTTGGTTATCTAACCAACTTTCCCGGTAAGTAGATATTTCCCATTTTTATGATACAAATTTCCCGTTTTATGATAATCTATTTTCGGGAAAGTTGTTTATCTAACCAACTTTCGCGGAAAGTAGATATTTCCATTTTTATGATACAAATTTCCGTTTTCTATGATAATTCATTTTTTCGGCAAATTTGCTATTCAACCAACTTTCCCGGAAAGTAGATATTTCCCATTTTTATGATACAAATTTCCCGTTTTCATGATAATCTATTTCGGAAAATTTGGTTATCTAACCAACTTCCAAAGTAGATATTTCCATTTTTGTGATACAAATTTCCCGTTTTCATGATAACTACTTCGCAAAATTAGGTAATATTTCCAAAATTGAAAATCTATTCCCCGAAAAATCGATAATCTATTTTCCAAAAGTTGAAAATTATCTCACTTTTCGGGAAAGTAGATAACCAACTTTCCCGGAAAGTAGATATTTCCATTTTTATGACACAAATTTCCGTTTTCTATGATAATCTATTTTCGGAAAGTTGTTTATCTAACCAACTTCATGGAAAGTAGATATTTCCCATTTTTATGATACAAATTTCCTTGTTCTATGATAATTATTTTCGGCAAATTTGGTTATCTAACCAACTTTCCGGAAAGTAGATATTTCCCATTTTTTATGATACAAATTTCCGTTTTCATGATAATCTATTTCGGGGAAAGTTGTTTATCTAACCAACTTTCGCGGAAAGTAGATATTTTCCATTTTTGATGAACAAATTTCCGTTTTATGATATCTATTTTCGGCAAATTTGGTATTCAACCAACTTTCCCGTAAAGTAGATATTTCATTTTTATGATACTTCTTTCTATGATAATCTACGGGAAAATTTGGTTATCTAACCAACTTTCCTGAAAGTAGATATCCCATTTTTGTGATACAAATTTCCCGTTTTATGATAATTACCGCAAAAATTAGGTAATATTTCCAAAATTCAAAAATCTATTCCCTGAAAATCGATAATCTACTTTCGAAAAGTAGAAAATCTATCTACTTTTCGGAAAGTAGATAACCAACTTTCCCGGAAAGTAGATATTTCCATTTTTATGATACAAATTTCCGTTTTCTATGATAATTAATTTCGGAAAGTTGTTTATTCAACCAACTTTTCGCGGAAAGCAGATATTTCCCATTTTATGATACAAATTTCCGTTTTCCAGATAATCTATTTTCTCAAATTTGGTTATCTAACCAACTTTCCGTAGGTGATTTCCCATTTTTTATGATACAAATTTCCCGTTTTCTATGATAATCTATTTTCGGGAAAGTTGTTTATCTAACTAACTTTCGCGAAAGTAGATATTTCCCATTTTTATGATACAAATTTCCGTTTTATGACAATCTATTTTTCGGCAATTTGTTTATCTAACCAACTTCTGAAAGTAGATATTTACCATTTTTATGATACAAATTTCGTTTTCTATGATAATCATTTTTCGAAAATTTGTTATCTAACCAACTTTCCGGAAAGTAGATATTTCCATTTTTGTGATAAATTTCCTGTTTCTATGATAACTACTCAAAATTAGGTAATATTTCTACACCGCTGACACTGCCAGGTACACTCCGACACTTCCAGGAACACCTCCGACACCCCAGGCACACTTCACACCCCAGGTACACCTCCGATACCCCAGGTACACCCCAGACACTCCCAGGTTCACCCCAGACACTCCCCAGTACACTTCTCACACTCCCAGGTCACCCACTGACACTCCCCAGGTACACCTTTGACACTCCCCCCCAGGCAAGCCACTGACATTCCCCTGGCACACATCAACACTCCCCAGGTGCACCTCCGACACTCTCACAGGTACACCTCTCTCACACTCCCAGTTACACCTCTGACACTTGTGCACACCCCAGACACTGGTGCACACATCTCACACCCCAGGCACACCTCCCCACTCCCTATTACACACCCCCTCTGACACTTCCAGGTACACCACACTGCCAGGTACACCTGACACTCCCAGAACACCTCCGACACTCCCAGGCACACTTACACTCCCAGTACACCTCCACACTCACAGGCACACCTCTGACACTCCCCAGGTACACCTCCGACACTCCCCAGGTACACCCCACACCCCAGGTTCACCCCAGACACTCCCAGGCACACTCCCCACACCCCAGGCACACCACTGACACTCCCAGGTACACCTTTGACACTCCCAGTTACGCCACTGACATTCCCTGGCACACATCAACACCCCAGGTACACCCTCCATACTCTGTGTACACCTCTCTGACACTCCCCAGACACCTCTGATACTCACAGGTACACCTGCTGACACTCCCAGGTACACTGCTGACGCTGCCAGGTACACCCTCTGAGACTCCCAGGCACACCTATGACACCCCCAGGCATGTTCCCCTGACATCCCAGGTACACCTTTGATACCTCAAGGTACGCCACTGACATTCCCTGGTACACATTTGACACTCTGCAGGTACACCCTCTGACACTCCTTTTAGGTACTCCTCTGACACTTGATACACCCCAACACCCCAGGCACACCGCCGACACTCCCAGCACCGCTGGCCACAGGCACACCTTGACACTGCCAGGCACACCACAGACACTGCCAGTTACACCTCAGACACCACAGGCACACCAGACACTCCCAGGTACACCTCAGACACTCCAAGGCACCTCTGACACCCTGGAAGTGCACCTCTGACACTCCCAGGCACACCTCTAACACTCCAAGGTGAGCCTCTGACATCTGGAAGTGCACCTCTGACACTTATGGGTACTCCCCAGACACCCCAGGCACACTGCTGACACTCCCAGGCACACCTCTGACCCCGCACACCTCTGAACCCCAGGTACACCTGAGACCCTGCACACTCTGACACTCCCAGGTACACCTATGACACTCCCAGGCACTTCACTGACACTCCCAGGTGCACCTGGACACCTCAGGCACACCTCTGACACCCCAGGCACACCCTGTACACCCCAGGCACATTCTCACACTCCCAGGCACACACCTCCCCACACCCCAAGCACACCCCTGGACACTCCCAGGCACACCGCCGACACTGCCAGGTACACCTCCGACACCCTGCAGGAACACCTCCGACACCCCAGGTACACTTCTTACACTCCCCATGTGCACCTGACACACACAGGCACACCCCACACCCCAGGCACACCTGACACCCCCATGCACACCCCAGACACCCCAGGTTCACCCCAGACACCCCAGGCACACTTCTCACACTCCCAGGCACACCACTGACACTCCCAGGTACACCTGACACTCCCAGGTGCGCCACTGACATTCCCTGCACACATCACCACCCCAGGCACACCTCCGACACTGTCAGGCACACCCTGACACTCCCAGGTAACACCTCTGACACTCACAGGTACACCTCTTGACACTTCCAGGTACACCTTGACACTCCCAGTTACTCCACTGACATTTCCTGTACACATCTGACACTCCCAGGCACACTGCTGACACTGCCAGGCACACCTCCGACACTCCCTGCAGGTGCCACACCTCCGACACTCCCCAGGTACACTTCTCACTATCCCAGGCACACCTCCTGACACCCCAGGCACACCCTGACACCCCAGGCACCTCCCTCTGACACCTGCTGCACACCTCTGACACCTCACAGGTACACCCTCTGACACCCCCAGGCACTCCACTGACATTCCCTGGTACACCTCTGGACACTCCCCAGGCACACACGGTCCGACACCCAGATACACCCTGACACGCCCAGGCACACCTCTGACACTCCCAGGCATCTCTCTGACACTCCCAGGCACTCCACTGACACTCCCTGCACACCCCTGACACTCCCAGGCACACCCCCTGACACCTGGAGGCACACCCGCAGAAACCCCAGGCACATTTCAAACCCCAGGCACACCTCTGACACTCCCTAGGTACCTCTCTGTCACTCCCCTGACACACCCCCAACACTCTCAGGCACATCGCTGACACTCCCAGGCACACCGCTGACACTGCCAGGCACACCCCAGACACCGCCACAGGCACACCTCAGACAGTCCCAGGCACACTCCAGACACCCAAGGTGCACCTCTGACACTCCGAAATGCACCTCTGACTCCAAGGTACACCTCTGACACACCAAGGTGCACCTCTGACACCTGAAGTGCACCTCTGACACTCCCAGGTACACCTCTGACATCCCGTGCACACCTCAGACACTCCCAGGTACACTGACACTCCCAGGTACACCCTGACCTCCCATGTACACCTCTGACACCCCAGGTACACCTGACACTCCCAGGTACACCTCCGACACCCCAGGTACACTCTTATACTCCTGGTACACCTCTGACACTCCCAGGCACCCTCTGTCACCCCTGATACACCCCAACACTCCCAGGCACACCGCTGACACTCCCCAGGCACACCGCTGATACTGCCAGGTACACCTTTGACACTGCCAGGTACACCTCAGACACTGCCAGTTACACTCAGACACTGCCAGGTACACCTCAGACACCCCACACCTCAGACCCAAGGTGCACCTCTGACCCTGGAAGTGCACCCTGACACCCCAGGTACACCTCTAACACTCCAAGGTGAACCTCTGACACTCCGAAGTGCACCTCTGACACCCCAGGTACTCCTCAGACACTCCCAGGTACACCGCTGACACCCCAGGTACACCTCTGACCTCGCAAGTACACCTCTGAAACTCCCAGGTACACCTCCGACTCCCAGGTACACCTCCTGACACTCCCAGGTACACCTATGACACCCAGGTACCCACTGACACCCCAGCACCTGACACTCAGGTACACCTCTGACACCCCAGGTACACCCCAGATACTCCCAGGTACACATCTCACCCCAGGTACACCTCCCCACACTCCCAAGCACACCTCTGACTCCCAGGAAGACCGCTGACACTGCCAGGTACACCTCCGACACTCCCACGAACACCTCCGACACTCCCAGGGTCACACTTCTTACACTCCCATGTACACCTCCGACACTCACAGGCACACCTCTGACACCCCAGGTACACCTCCGACACTCCCATGTACACCCCAGACACCCCAGTTCACCCCAGACACCCGGCACACTTCACACTCCCAGGTACACCACTGTCACCCCAGGTACACCTTTGACACTCCCAGGTGCCACTGACATTCCTTGGTACACATCAACACTCCCCAGGTACACCTCCGACACTCTCAGGTACACCTCTGACTCCCAGGTACACCACTGACACTCACAGGTACAACCTCTGACACTTCCAGGTACACCCTTTGACACTCCCAGTTACTCCACTGACATTTCCTGGTACACATCTGACACTCCCAGGTACACCGCTGACACTGCGGGTACACCTCCGACACTCCCAGGTACACCTCCGACATTCCCAGGTACACTTCACCATCCCAGGTACACCTCCGACACCCCAGGCACCCCTGACACTCCCAGGTACTCCTGACACTCCAAGGTACACCTCTGACACTCACAGGTACACCTCTGACACTCCCAGGTACTCCACTGACATTCCCTGGTACACTCTGACACTAGTGACGTCTGACACTCCCAGATACACCTCCTGACACGCCCAGGTACACCTCTACACCTCCTAGGTACATCTCTGACACTCCCAGGTACCCACTGACACTCCTGTACACCCCTGACACTCCCAGGTCACACCTCTGACACTCCGAGGTACACCGCAGAAACTCCCAGGTACATTTCAAACACCCCAGGTACACCTCTGACACTCCCAGGTACCTCCTCTGCTCCCCTGATACACATCTAACACTCTCAGGTACATCGCTGACACTCCCAGGTACACCGCTGACACTGCCAGTAACCCTCAGACACTGCCAGGTACACCTCAGACACTAGGTACACCAGACACTTCAAGTACCTCTGACACCTGAAATGCACCTCTGACACTCCAAGGTACACCTCTGACACCCAAGGTGCACCTCTGACACCCGAAGCACCTCTGACACTCCCAGGCACACCTCTGACACTCCCAGGTACACCCCAGACACCCCCCGGTACACCGCTGACACTCCCAGGTACACCTCTGACCTCCCATGTACACCTCTGACACCCCAGGTACACCTCCGACACTCCCAGGTACACCTCCGACACTCCCAGGTACACTTTATACCCCTTGGTACACCTCCGACACTCCCAGGTACACCTCTGACACTCCCAGGTACACCTCCGACACTCTCAGGCCACCTCTGACACTCCCAGGCACACCGCTGACACTGCCAGGTACACCGCTGACACTGCCAGGCACACCTCAGACACCGCCAGTCACACTCAGACACCCCAGGTACACCTAAGACACCCGGCACACCTCAGACACCCAAGGCACCTCTGACACCCGAAGCACCTCTGACACTCCCAGGCACATCCCAACACCTGCAACTGACACCAGTGCACCTCTGACTCCCAGTACCTCAGACACTCCCAGGCACACCGCTGACACTCCCAGGTACATTTCTGCACTCCCAGGTACACCTCTGACACTTGTACCTCTGCCACTCCTGATACACTCCCCTAACACTCAGGCACATCGCTGACACTCCCAGGTACACCGCTGACACTGCCAGGTACACCTCAGACACAGGTACACCTCAGACACCCCCAGGTACACCCTCAGACACCCAAGGTGCACCTCTGACACCCGAAATGCACCTCTGACACTCCAAGGTACACCTCTGACACCCAAGCAGTACCTCTGACACTCCAGTGCACCTCTGACACCCCAGCACACCTCTGACACTCCCAGGTACACCTCAGACACTCCCAGCAATTCACTCCCAGGTACACCTCTGACCCTCCCAGGTACACCTCTGACACTCCCAGGTGCCACCTCCGACACTCCCATGTACACCTCCGCCCCAGGTACACTTCTTATACTCCCCAGTACACCTCCGACACTCCCAGGCACACCTCTGACACTCCCAGGTACACCCGACACCTCAGGCACACCTCTGACACCCCAGGCACACCCCAGACACCCCAGGCACACATCTCTGCCCCCATGCACACCCCACACTCCCAAGTACACCTCTGACACCCCAGGTACACCTCTGACACTCCGGTACACCTCTGACACTCCCAGGTACACCTTGACACCCCAGCACCCACTGACACCCCAGGTACACCTCTGACACCCCAGGTGCACCTCAGACACCCCAGGCACACCTCCCGACACCCCAGGAACACCGACACCCCAGGTACACTTCACACCCCAGGTACACCTCCGACACTCCCAGGCACACCTCTGACACCCCAGGCACACCTTGACACTCCCAGGCACTCCACTGACACTCCCAGGTACACCTCTGACACTCCCAGGCACCTCAGACACTCCGGCACACCTCCGACACTCCCAGGAACACCTCCGACACTCCCAGGCACACTTCTCACACCCCAGGCACACCTCCGACACCTCTCATGTACACCTCTGACACCCCAGGGACACCTCTGACACTCACAGGTACACCTCTGACACTTCCAGGTAAGCCTTGACACTCCCCAGGTACCCACTGACATTCCCTGGTACACCTCTGACACTCCCAGGTACACCTTGAGACTCCCAGGTACTCCACTGACACTCCCAGGCACACATCTGACACCGCCAGGTACACCCCAGACACCCCAGGTACACCTCCAACACTCCCAGGAACACCTCCACACTAGGTACACTCTCACACCCCAGGCACACCTGACACCTCAGGCACCCCTGACACTCCCAGGCACCTCTGACACTCTCAGGCACACTCTGACACTCCAGGCACACCTGAAACTCCCAGGTACTCCACTGACATTCCCTGGCACACCCCTGACACTTGTGCCACCTGACACTGCCAGGTACACTGACACGACACCCCAGGCACACTTCTCACACCCCAGGCACACCACTGACACTCCCAGGCCACCCTGACACCCCAGTTACGCCACTGACATTCCCTGGCACACATCAACACTCCCCAGGCACACTGACACTCCCAGGCACACCTCTGACACTCCAGGCACACCTCTGACACTCAGGTGCCACCCGACACTCCCAGGCACTGCTGACGCTGCCAGGCACACCTCTGACACTCCCAGGCACACCTATGACACTCCTGCACACCTCCGACACCCCAGGTACACCTGACACTCCCCAGGCACACTTCATTCCCTGGCACACCTCCGACACTCCCAGGCACACCTCTGACACCCCAGGCACACCTCCGACACTGCACACCTCCTGACACCCCAGGCACACCCCAGACACCCCAGGCACACACCACACCCCAATGCACACCTCCGACACTCCCAACCACACCTGACACTCTGCACACACCTCTGACACTCCCCAGGCACACCCTCTGACACTCCCCAGGCACACCTTCGACACTCCCAGGCACTCCACTGACACCCCAGGCACACCTCACACCCCAGGTGCACCCCCAGACACCCCAGGCACACCTCCGACACCAGGAACACTCCACACTCCCCAGGCACACCCCTCACACTCCCAGGCACACCTCCGACACTCTCATGTACACCTGACACCCCAGGACACCTCTGACACTCACAGGCACACCTCTGACACTTCCAGGTAAGCCTTGACACTCCCAGGTACCCAATGACATTCCCTGGCACACCTCTGACACTCCCCAGGCACACCTTGAGACTCCCAGGCACTCCACTGACACTCCCAGGCACACATCTGACACCGCCAGGCACACCTCTGACACCCCCAGGCACCCAACACCCCAGGAACACCTGACACCCCAGGCACACTCCTCACACCCCAGGCACACCTCCGACACTCCCAGGCACACCACACCCCAGGCACACCTCCACACCTCAGGCACACCCTCTGACACTTCCAGGCACACCCTTGAACCCAGGCACTCCACCTCTGACATTCCCCAGTACACCTCTGACACCTCCAGGCACACCGCTGACACTGCCAGGCACACCTCCGACACTCCAGGAACACCTGACACCCCAGGCACACTTACACCCCAGCACACCTCCGACACTCCCCAGGCCACCCCAGACACCCCAGGTCTCACCCCAGACACCTGGCACACCTCACACCCCAGGCACACCACTGACACCCCAGGCACCACCTTGACACCCCAGGCACGCCACTGACATTCCCTGGCACACATCAACTCCCCAGGCACCTCCGACACCTCAGGCACACCCTGACACCCCCAGGCACACCTCTGACACCCCAGGCACACCCCAGACACCCCAGGCACACATCTCACACTCCCAGGCACACCTCTCCACACTCCCAAGCACACCTCTGACACTCCCAGGCACACCGTTACACTGCCAGGCACACCCGACACTCCGCGGCAACTCCGACACCCCAGGCACACTTCTACACCCAGACACCTCCGACACCACAGGCACACTCTGACACCCAGGCACACCCGACACCCCAGGCACACCCCAGACACCCCAGGTTCACCCCCAGACACCCCAGGTACACTTCACACTCCGGCACACCACTGACACCCCAGGCACACCTTGACACTCCCAGTTACGCCACTGACATTCCCTGGTACACATCAACACCTGCACACCTCCGACACTCTCAGCACACCCTCATCACCCCAGGCACACCTCTGACACTCACAGGCACACCGCTGACACTCCCAGGCACACCGCTGACGCTGCCAGGCACACCTCTGACACCCCAGGCACACCTATGACACTCCAGGCACACCTCTGACATTCCCCAGGCACACCTTGATACTCCCAGCACGCCACTGACATTCCCTGGCACACATTTGACACCCCAGGCACACCTCTGACACTCCTAGGTACTCCTCTGTCACCCTGATACACCTCTAACACCCCAGGCACACCGCTGACACCCAGGCACACCGCTGACACTGCCAGGCACACCTTGACACTGCCAGGCACACCACAGACACTGCCAGTCACACCCTCAGACACTGCCAGGCACACCTCAGACATCCCCAGGCACACCTCAGACACTCCAAGGCACTCTGACACCTGAAGTGCACCTGACACTCCCAGGCACACCTCTAACACTCCAAGGTGAACCTCTGACACTTGAAGTGCACCCTCTGACACTCCCAGGCACTCCTCACACTCCCCAGGCACACCGCTGACACTCCCAGGCACACCTCTGACACCTCGCAAGCACACCTCTGAAACTCCCAGGCACTCTGAGACTCCAGGCACACCCCACACCCCAGGCACACCTATGACACTCCAGTACTCCACTGACACCCCAGGCACACCTGACACTCCCAGGTCACGACACTGCCAGGCACACTCAGACACCGCCAGGCACACCTCAGACACTCCCAGGCACACCCCAGACACCCAAGGCACCTCTGACACCTGAAAGCACCTCTGACACCTGAGGCACACCTCTGACACCTCCAGCACCTCTGACACTGAAGTGCACCCTCTGACACTCCCCAGGCACACCTCTGACACTCCCAGGCACACCTCAGACACCCCAGGCACCGCTGACACTCCCCAGGCACACCTCTGACCCTCCCCATGCACACCCTCTCTGACACTCCCAGGACACCTCCGACACTCCCAGCACACCTCCTGACACTCCCAGGCACACTTATACCCCTGGCACACCTCCGACACCCCCAGGCACACCTCCTGACACCCCAGGCACACTCCGACACCCCAGGCACACCCCTGACTCCAGGCACCCAGACACCCCAGGCACACATCTCACACCCCAAGCACACCTCCGACACCCAACCACACCTCTGACACCCCAGGCACACCTCCTGACACCCCAGGCACACCTTGACACCCCAGGCACCCACTGACACTCCCAGGCACACCTCTGACACTCCCCAGGTGCACTCTTGACACTCCCCAGGCACACCTCCGACACTCCCCAGGTCCACTTCTCACACCCCAGGCACACCTCCGACACTCATGCACACCTCTGACACTCCAGGACACCTCTGACACTCACAGGCACACCTCTGACACTTCCAGGTAAGCCTTGACACCCCAGGCACCACTGACATCTGCTGCACACTCTGACACTCCCAGGCACACCTTGAGACTCCCCAGGCACTCCACTGACACCCCAGGCACACATCTGACACCGCCAGGCACACCAGACACTCCCAGGCACACCTCCAACACTCCCAGGAACACCTCCGACACCCAGGCACACCTCCCACACTCCGTGCACACCTCCGACACCTCAGGCACACCTCGACACCCCAGGCACCCTCTGACACTCACACAGGCACACCTCTACACTTCCAGCACACCCTTGAAACCCCAGGCACTCCACTGACATTCCCTGGCACACCTCTGACACTCCAGGCACACCGACACTGCCAGGCACACCTCCGACACCTTCCAGGAACACCTCCACTCCCAGGCACACCTACACCCCAGGCACACCTCCGACACCCCAGGCACACCTGAGACACCCCCAGGTTCACCCCAGACACCCCAGGCACACTCTCACACCCCAGGCACACCACTGACACTCCCAGGCACACCTGACACCCCAGCCCACTGACCCCTGGCACACATCAACACCCCAGGCACCTCCACACCCCAGGCACACCCTGACACCCAGCCACACCTCCTGACACCTGCACACCCCAGACACCCATGCACACATCTCACACTTGCACCCACATCCTGCACACCTCTGACACCCCAGGCACACCGCTGACACTGCCAGGCACACCCCCAGACACTCCAGGAACACACCGACACTCGGTGCACACTTACACCCCAGGCACACCTCCGACACTCCACAGGCACACCTCTGACACTCCAGGTACACCTGACACTCCCCAGGCACACCCCTGACACCCCAGGTTCACCCCAGACACTCCCAGGCACACTTCACACTCCCAGGCACACCACTGACACCCCAGGTACACCTTGACACTCCCAGTTACGCCACTGACATCCCCTGGACACATCAACACCCAGGCACACCTCCGACACCCCAGGCACACCCCTGTCACTCCCCAGGCACACCTCTGACACCACAGGCACACCGCTGACATCCAGGCACACCGCTGACGCGCCAGGCACACCTCTGACACCCCTGCACACCTATGACACTCCAAGCACACCTCTGACATTCCCAGGCACACCTTGATACTCCCCAGGCACGCCACTGACATCCCTGGTACACATTTGACACCCCAGGACACCTCTGACACTCCTAGGCACTCCTCTGTCACCCCTGACACCCCACACTCCCAGGCACACCGCTGACACCCCAGGCACACCGCTGACACTGCCAGGCACACCTTGACACTGCCAGTACACCACAGACACTGCCAGTGCCACCAGACACTGCCAGGCACACCCCAGACACCCCAGGCACACCTCAGACACCTAGCTGCACCTCTGACACCTCGAAGTGCACCTCTGACACTCCCAGGCACACCCCAACACTCCAAGGTGAACCTCTGACACCTGGAAGTGCACCTCTGACACTCCCCAGGCACTCCCCAGACACTCCCAGGCACACTGCTGACACTCCCAGGCACACCTCTGACTGCAAGCACACCTCTGAAACTCCCAGGCACACCTCTGAGACTCCCCAGGCACACCTCTGACACTCGGCACACCCTGACACCCCAGGTACCCACTGACACCCCAGGCACACCTCCGACACTCTCAGGCACACCTCTGACACCCAGTACACCCCAGACACCCCAGGCACACATCCCACACTCCCCAGGCACACCCACACCCCAGGCACACCTCTGACACTCCCAGGCACACCGCTGACACTGCCAGGTACACCCTGACACCCAGGAACACCTGACACCCCAGGTACACACCCCACACTGCACACCTCCGACACTCACAGGCACACCCTGACACCCCAGGCACACCCGACACCCCATGCACACCCCAGACACTCCCAGGTTCACCCCAGACACCCCAGGCACACTCTCACACTCTGCAGGCACACTGACACTCCCCAGGTCACACCTTGACACTCCCCAGGCACGCCACTGACATTCCCTGGCACACATCACCCCAGGTACACTGACACTCTCAGGCACACCTCTGACACCCCAGCCACACCCCACACCCCAGGCACACCCCAGACACTCCCCAGGCACACATCCACACCCCAGCACACCTCCCACACTCCCCAAGCACACCCTGACACTCCCAGGCACACCTGCTGACACTGCCAGGCACACCTGACACTCCCAGAACACCTCCGACACCCCAGGCACACTTCTACACCCCAGGCACACCTCCGACACTCACAGGCACACCTCTGACACCCCAGGCACACCTGACACTCCCCAGGCACACCCCAGACACTCCCAGGTTCACCCCAGACACCCCAGGCACACCTCACACTCCCAGGCACACCACTGACACCCCAGGCCACCTTGACACTCCCAGGCACGCCACTGACATTCCCTGGCACACATCAACACCCAGGCACACCTCCACACCTCAGGCACACTCTGACACCCCAGGCACACCTCTGACACTCACAGGCACACCGCTGACACTCCCAGGCACACCGCTGACGCTGCCAGGCACACCTCTGACACCCCAGGCACACCTATGACACTCCCCAGGCACACCTCTGACATTCCCCAGGCACACCTTGATACTCCCGCACGCCACCGACATTCCCTGGCACACATTTGACACCCCAGGTACACCTCTGACACCCCAGGCACCTCTGTCACCCCCTGATACACCTCTAAACACTCCCAGGCACACTGCCGACACTCCCCAGGCACACTGCTGACACCAGTACACACCTTTGACACTGCCAGGCACACCCCAGACACTGCAGTCACACCAGACACCGCAGGCACACCCCAGACACCCCAGGCACACCAGACACTCCAAGGTGCACCTGACACCTGAAGTGCACCTCTGACACTCCCAGGTACACCTCTAACACTCCAAGGTGAACCCTGACACTCCGAAGTGCCCTCTGACACTCCGGTACCCTCAGACACTCCCAGGCACACCGCTGACACTCCCAGGCACACCCCTGACCCCTGGCAAGCACACCTGAAACCCCAGGCACACTCCGAGACTCCTGTGCCACCTCCTGACACCCCAGGCACACCCATGACACTCCCCAGGCACCACTGACACCCCAGGCACACCTGACACCAGGCACACCTCTGACACCCCAGGCACACCCCAGACACCCCAGGCACACATCTCACACTGCACACCTCCCACACTCCCAAGCACACCCTGACACCCCAGGCACACCGCCTGGACACTGCCAGGCACACCTGACACCCCAGGAACACCCGACACCCCAGGCACACCTCACACCCCATGCACACCTCCGACACTCACAGGCACACCTCTGACACCCAGGCACACCTCCACACCCCATGCACACCCCAGACACCCCAGGTCACCCCAGACACCCCCAGGCACACTCTCACACTCCCCAGGCACACCACTGACACTCCCAGGCACACCTTGACACCCCAGGTGCGCACCACACCCCTGCACACATCAACACCCCAGGCACACCTCCGACACTCAGGTACAACTCTGACACCCCAGGCACACTCTGACACTCACAGGCACACCTCTGACACCTCCAGTGTCTTGACACCCCAGGCACTCCACTGACATTCCCTGGTACACCTCTGACACCCGGTACACCTCTGACACTCCCAGGCACCCACTGACACTCCCCAGGCACACCTCTGACACCCCCAGGCACACCCCAGACACTCCCCAGGCACACCTCCGACACCCCCACACTCCGACACCCCAGGCACACCCCTCACACCCCAGGCACACCTCCGACACCCCAGGCACACCCTGACACCCCAGGCACACCCCTGACACCCAGGCACCCCTGACACCTCCAGGCACACCTTGACACTCCCCAGGCACCCACTGACATTCCCTGGCACCTCTGACACTTCAGGCACACCATGACACTGCCAGGCACACTCCGGACACTCTCCAGGCACACCCGACACCCCAGGCACACCTCTACACCCCAGCACACTGACACCCCAGGCACACCCCAGACACCCCAGGTACACCCCAGACACCCCAGGCACACCTCACACTCCCAGGCACACCTCTGACACCCCAGGCACACCTTGACACTCCAGGTACCACCGACATTCCCTGGCACACACATCAACACCCCAGGTGCACCTCCGACACCTCAGGAACACCTCCTGACACTCCCAAGTACACTCTGACACCCCAGGCACACCCCAGACACCCCAGGCACACATCTCACACTCCCAGGCACACCTCCCACACTCCCCAAGCACACCCCCTGACACTCCCAGGTACACCATGACACTGCCAGGCACACCTCCGACACCCCAGGAACACCTGACATCCCCAGGCACACTCTGACATTCCCAGGTACACCTTGACACTCCCAGGCACGCCACTGACATTCCCTGGTACACATTTGACACTCCCAGGTACACCTCTGACACTCCCAGGCACTCCTCTGTCACTCCCCAACACCTCTCAACACTCCCCAGGCACACCTCTGACACTCCCAGGCACACCGCTGACACTGCCAGGTACACCTTGACACCCCAGGCACATCACAGACACTGCCAGTTACACCTCAGACACTCCAGGCACACCTCAGACACCCCAGGCACACCTCAGACACCTGCGCACCTCTGACACTCGAGTGCACCTCTGACACTCCCCAGGCACACCCCCACACTCCAGGTGAACCTCTGACACCTGAAGTGCACCTCTGACACCCCAGGTACACCTCTGACACTCCCAGGTACACCCCAGACACTCCCCAGGCACACTCCCCACCCAGGCACACCTCCCACACTCCCAAGCACACCTCTGACACTCCCAGGCACACCTCTGACACTGCCAGGTACACCTTCGACACCCCAGGAACACCTGACACTCCCCAGGCACACCTCTACACTCCCAGGCACACCTCCGACACCACAGGCACACCTCCGGACACCCCAGGCACACCTCCGACACTCCCATGCACACCCCAGACACTCCCAGGTTCACCCCTGACACTCCCCAGGCACACCTCTCACACCTCCAGGCACACCACTGACTCCCAGGCACACCTTGACACCCCAGGCACGCCCACTGACATCTCTGCACACACTCCCAGTGCACCTCCTGAGCACACCCCTGACACTCCCAGTCACACCTCTGACACCCCCAGGCACACCTCAGACACCCCAGGTACACATCTCACACTCCCAGGTACCCCACCCCAGGCACACCTCTGACACCCCCAGCACACCGCTGACACTGCTAGGTACACCTCGACACCCCAGGAACACCTGACACTCCCCAGGCACACTTCTTACACTCCCAGGCACACCTCCGACACTCACAGGCACACCTCTGACACCCTGGTCACACCCCGACACTCCCCAGGCACACCCCTGACACTCCCCAGGTTCACCCCAGACACTCCCCAGGCACACCTCCACACTCCCAGGCACACCACTGACACTCCCCAGGCACACCTTGACACTCCCCAGGCACGCCACCCGGACATCTCCCCCTGGTACACATCAACACCCCAGGCACACTGACACCTCAGGCACACCTCTGACACTCCCAGGCACACTCTGACACTCACAGGTACACCTCTGACACTCCCAGGCACACCTGCTGACACTGCCAGGCACACCTGACACCCCAGGCACCCATGACACCCCCAGAGGCACACCTCTGACACTCCCAGGCACACCTTGACACTCCCAGGCACACCACTGACATTCCCTGGTACACCTTTGACACTTCCAGGCACACCTCTGACACTCCTAGGTACACCTCTGTCACCCCTGGATACACCTCTGACACTCCGGTACACCGCTGACACTCCCAGGTACACTGCTGATACTCCAGGCACCTCTGACACACTCCAAGTGCACCTCTGACACTGCCAGGTACACCTTGACACCTGCCAGGCACACCACAGACACTGCCAGGTACACCAGACACTCCAAGGTGCACCTCTGACAATTCCAAAGTGCACTCTGACACTCCCAGGCACACCTCACTCCAAGGTGAACTTGACACCTGGAAGTGCACCCTGACACTTGGTGGCACTTCTCTGACACTCCCCAGCACACCAGACACTCCCAGGCACACTCCCACACACCCCAGGTACACCTCCTGACACCCCAAGCACACCCTCTGACACTCCCAGGCACACCGCTGACACTGCCAGGTACACCTCGACACTCCCCAGGAACACCTCCGACACTCCCAGGCACACTTCACACTCCCCATGTACACCTCCGACACTCCACAGGCACACCTCTGACACTCCCAGGCACACCTCGACACCCCATGCACACCCCTGACACCCCAGGTCTGACCCCAGACACTCCCAGGCACACTTCTCACACTTCCAGGCACACCACTGACACCCTCAGGTACACCTTTGACACCCCA
>NW_024742252.1:0-14356 GCF_018991925.1 Homarus americanus | reverse complement strand
GTTTGATCTGATCATCTGGTTTGCTATTTCTCTAAGGCCAACGTGCGGTCCCTCGCCCAATGTCTTCTGCCTTGCTGTAGGTCGAGGAGCGGATAAGGGAGGAGATAGGCACACACGGTGGCGCTGCCGGCGCAGAGGATAGCAAGAGAAGGTGCAGTTTGATCTGATCATCTGGTTTGCTATTTCTCTAAGGCCAACGTGCGGTCTCTCGCCCAATGTCTTCTGCCTTGCTGTAGGTCGAGGAGCTGATAAGGGAGGAGATAGGCACACACGGTGACGCTGCCGGCGCCGAGGATAGCAAGAGAAGGTGCAGTTTGATCTGATCATCTGGTTTGCTATTTCTCTAAGGCCAACGTGCGGTCCCTCGCCCAAAGTCTTCCGCCTTGCTGTAGGTCGAGGAGCGGATAAGGGAGGAGATTGGCATACACGGTGGCGCTGCTGGCGCCGAGGATAGCAAGAGAAGGTGCAGTTTGATCTGATCATCTGGTTTGCTATTTCTCTAAGGCCAACGTGCGGTCCCTCGCCCAAGGTCTTCCGCCTT
The DNA here is from genome assembly GCF_018991925.1 of Homarus americanus. NCBI lineage: Eukaryota > Metazoa > Arthropoda > Malacostraca > Decapoda > Nephropidae > Homarus > Homarus americanus. The sequence continues at coordinate 13,815 of NW_024742252.1, read as the reverse complement.
GCTGTAGGTTGAGGAGCGGATAAGGGAGGAGATAGGCACACACGGTGGCGCTGCCGGCGCCGAGGATAGCAAGAGAAGGTGCAGTTTGATCTGATCATCTGGTTTGCTATTTCTCTAAGGCCAATGTGCGGTCCCTCGCCCAATGTCTTCTGCCTTGCTGTAGGTCAAGGAGCGGATAAGGGAGAAGATAGGCACACACGGTGGCGCTGCCGGCGGTGAGGATAGCAAGAGAAGGTGCAGTTTGATCTGATCTTCTGGTTTGCTATTTCTCTAAGGCCAACGTGCGGACCCTCGCCCAATGTCTTCTGCCTTGCTGTAGGTCGAGGAGCGGATAAGGGAGGAGATAGGCACACACGGTGGCGCTGCCGGCGCCGAGGATAGCAAGAGAAGGTGCATTTTGATCTGATCATCTGGTTTGCTAATTCTCTAAGGCCAACGTACGGTCCCTCGCCCAATGTCTTCTGCCTTGCTGTAGGTCGAGGAGTGGATAAGGGAGGAGATAGGCACACACGGTGGCGCTGCCGGCACCGAGGATAGCAAGAGAAGGTACAGTTTGATCTGATCATCTGGTTTGCTATTTCTCTAAGGCCAACGTGCGGTCCCTCGCCCAATGTCTTCTGCCTTGCTGTAGGTAGAGGAGCGGATAAGGGAGGAGATAGGCACACACGGTGGCGCTGCCAGCGCCGAGGATAGCAAGAGAAGGTGCAGTTTGATCTAATCATCTGGTTTGCTATTTCTCTAAGGCCAATGTGCGGTCCCTCGCCCAATGTCTTCTGCCTTGCTGTAGGTCGAGGAGCGGATAAGGGAGGAGATAGGCACACACGGTGGCGCTGCCGGCGCCGAGGATAGCAAGAGAAGGTGCAGTTTGATATGATCATCTGGTTTGCTATTTCTCTAAGGCCAACGTGCGATCCCTCGCCCAATGTCTTCTGCCTTGCTGTAGGTCGAGGTGCGGATAAGGGAGGAGATAGGCACACACGGTGGCGCTGCTGCGCCGAGGATAGCAAAGGGAGAAGGTGCAGTTTGATCTGACTTTTACCCGTTTGCTATTTCTCTAAGGCCAACGTGCAGTCCCTCGCCTAATGTCTTCACACACGCCTTGCTGTGGGTCGAGGGCCCAGGATAAGGGGAGGGAAGATAGAGCACCTGCGGTGGCTACCCGTACCGAGGATAGCAAGAAGGTGCAGTTTATTTGATCTGATCATCTGGTTTTGCTGTTTCTCTAAGGCCAACGTGCAGTCCCTCGCCTAATGTCTTCCGCCTTGCTGTAGGTCGAGGAGCGGATAAGGGAGGAGATAGGCACACACGGTGGCGCTGCCGGCGCCGAGGATAGCAAGAGAAGGTGCAGTTTGATCTGATCATCTGGTTTGCTATTTCTCTAAGGCCAACGTGCGGTCCCTCGCCCAATGTCTTCCACCTTGCTGTAGGTCGAGGAGCGGATAAGGGAGGAGATAGGCACACACGGTGGTGCTGCCGGCGCCGAGGATAGCAAGAGAAGGTGCAGTTTGATCTGATCATCTGGTTTGCTATTTCTCTAAGGCCAACGTGCGGTCCCTCGCCCAATGTCTTCCGCCTTGCTGTAGGTCGAGGAGCGGATAAAGGAGGAGATAGGCACACACGGTGGCGCTGCCGGCGCCGAGGATAGCAAGAGAAGGTGCAGTTTGATCTGATCATCTGGTTTGCTATTTCTCTAAGGCCAACGTGCGGTCCCTCGCCCAATATCTTCTGCCTTGCTGAAGGTCGAGGAGCGGATAAGGGAGGAGATAGGCACACACGGTGGCGTTGCCGGCGCCGAGGATAGCAAGAGAAGGTGCAGTTTGATCTGATCATCTGGTTTGCTATTTCTCTAAGCCCAACGTGCGGTCCCTTGCCCAATGTCTTCCGCCTTGCTGTAGGTCGAGGAGCGGATAAGGGAGGAAGATAGACACCTGCGGTGGCGCTGCCATTTCCGAGGATAGCAAGAGAAGGTGCAGATTGATCTGATCATCTGGTTTGCTATTTCTCTAAGGCCAACGTCGCGGTCACCCAATGTCTTCTGCCTTTGCTGTAGGTCGAGGCCCGGATAAAAGGGAGGAGATAGACACGCTATTGCGGTGGCTGCGGTGCGAGGATATGAAGAAGGTGCAGATTGATCCTGATCATCTGGTTTGCTATTTCTCTAAGGCCAACGTGCGGTCCCTCGCCCAATGTCTTCTGCCTTGCTGTAGGTCGAGGAGCAGATAAGGGAGGAGATAGGCACACACGGTGGCACTGCCGGCGCCGAGGATAGCAAGAGAAGGTGCAGTTTGATCTGATCACCTGGTTTGCTATTTCTCTAAGGCCAACGTGCGGTCCCTCGCCCAATGTCTTCTGCCTTTCTGTAGGTCGAGGAGCGGATAAGGGAGGAGATAGGCACACACGGTGGCGCTGCCGGCGCCGAGGATAACAAGAAGGTGCAGTTTAGTCCTGATCATCTGGTTTGCGCTATTTCTCTAAGGCCAGCGTGGGTCCCTGGCCAATGTCTTCTGCCTTTTTGCTGTAGGTCGAGGAGGCGGATAAGGGAGGAATAGGTTTACTTGATTGGCGCTACTGACACCGAGGATAGCAAGAAGGTGCAGTTTGATCTGATCATCTGGTTTGCTTGCTATTTCTCTAGGAAGCCAACGTGCGGTCCCTCGCCCAATGTCTTCTGCCTTGCTGTAGGTCGAGGTGCGGATAAGGGAGGATATAGGCACACACGGTGGCGCTGCCGGCGCCGAGGATAGCAAGAGAAGGTGCAGTTTGATCTGATCATCTGGTTTGCTATTTCTCTAAGGCTAACGTGCAGTCCCTCACCCAATGTCTTCCGCCTTGCTGTAGGTCGATGAGCGGATAAGGGAGGAGATAGTCACACACGGTGCCGCTGCCGGCGCCGAGGATAGCAAGAGAAGGTGCAGTTTGATCTGATCATCTGGTTTGCTATTTCTCTAAGGCGAACGTGCGGTCCCTCGCCCAATGTCTTCTGCCTTGCTGTAGGTCGAGGTGCGGATAAGGGAGGAGATAGGCACACACGGTGGCGCTGCCGGCGCTGAGGATTGCAAGAGAAGGTGCAGTTTGATCTGATCATCTGGTTTGCTATTGCTCTAAGTCCAACGTGCAGTCCCTCGCCCAATGTCTTCTGCCTTGCTGTAGGTCGAGGAGCGGATAAGGGAGGAGATAGGCACACATGGTGCCGCTGCTGGCGCCGAGGATAGCAAGAGAAGGTGCAGTTTGATCTGATCATCTGGTTTGCAATTTCTCTAAGGCCAACGTGCGGTCCCTCGCCCAATGTCTTCTGCCTTGCTGTAGGTCGAGGAGCGGATAAGGGAGGAGATAGGCACACACGGTGGCGCTGCCGGCGCCGAGGATAGCAAGAGAAGGTGCAGTTTGATCTGATCATCTGGTTTGCTATTTCTCTAAGGCCAACGTGCGGTCCCTCGCCCAATGTCTTCTGCCTTGCTGTAGGTCGAGGAGCGGATAAGGGAGGAGATAGGCACACACGGTGGCGCTGCCGGCGCCGAGGATAGCAAGAGAAGGTGCAGTTTGATCTGATCATCTGGTTTGCTATTTCTCTAAGGCCAACGTGCGGTCCCTCGCCCAATGTCTTCTGCCTTGCTGTAGGTCGAGGAGCGGATAAGGGAGGAGATAGGCACACACGGTGCCGCTGCCGGCGCCGAGGATAGCAAGAGAAGGTGCAGTTTGATCTGATCATCTGGTTTGCTATTTCTCTAAGGCCAACGTGCGGTCCCTCGCCCAATGTCTTCTGCCTTGCTGTAGGTCGAGGAGCGGATAAGGGAGGATAGAGGCACACACGGTGGCGCTGCCGGCGCCGAGGATAGCAAGAGAAGGTGCAGTTTGATCTGATCATCTGTTTGCTATTTCTCTAAGCCCAACGTGCGGTCCCTCGCCCAATGTCTTCTGCCTTGCTGTAGGTCGAGTTGCGGATTAGGGAGGAGATAGGCACACACGGTGGCGCTGCCGGCGCTGAGGATAGCAAGAGAAGGTGCAGTTTGATCTGATCATCTGGTTTTCTATTTCTCTAAGGCCAACGTGCGGTCCCTCGCCCAATGTCTTCTGCCTTGCTGTAGGTCGAGGAACGGATAAGGGAGGAGATAGGCACACATGGTGGCGCTGCCGGCGCCGAGGATAGCAAGAGAAGGTGCAGTTTGATCCGATCATCTGGTTTGCTATTTCTCTAAGGGCAACGTGCGGTCCCTCGCCCAATGTCTTCTGCCTTGCTGTAGGTCGAGGAGCGGATAAGGGAGGAGATAGGCACACACGGTGGCGCTGCCGGCGCCGAGGATAGCAAGAGAAGGTGCAGTTTGATCTGATCATCTGGTTTGCTATTTCTCTAAGGCCAACGTGCGGTCCCTCGCCCAATGTCTTCTGCCTTGCTGTAGGTCGAGGAGCGGATAAGGGAGGAGATAGGCACACACGGTGGCGCTGCCGGCGCCGAGGATAGCAAGAGAAGGTGCAGTTTGATCTGATCATCTGGTTTGCTATTTCTCTAAGGCCAACGTGCGGTCCCTCGCCCAATGTCTTCTGCCTTGCTGTAGGTCGAGGAGCGGATAAGGGAGGAGATAGGCACACACGGTGGCGCTGCCGGCGCCGAGGATAGCAAGAGAAGGTGCAGTTTGATCTGATCATCTGGTTTGCTATTTCTCTAAGGCCAACGTGCGGTCCCTCGCCCAATGTCTTCCGCCTTGCTGTAGGTCGAGGAGCGGATAAGGGAGGAGATAGGCACACACGGTGGCGCTGCCGGCGCCGAGGATAGCAAGAGAAGGTGCAGTTTGATCTGATCATCTGGTTTGCTATTTCTCTAAGGCCAACGTGCGGTCCCTCGCCCAATGTCTTCTGCCTTGCTGTAGGTCGAGGTGCGGATAAGGGAGGATATAGGCACACACGGTGGCGCTGCCGGCGCCGAGGATAGCAAGAGAAGGTGCAGTTTGATCTGATCATCTGGTTTGCTATTTCTCTAAGGCTAACGTGCAGTCCCTCACCCAATGTCTTCCGCCTTGCTGTAGGTCGATGAGCGGATAAGGGAGGAGATAGTCACACACGGTGCCGCTGCCGGCGCCGAGGATAGCAAGAGAAGGTGCAGTTTGATCTGATCATCTGGTTTGCTATTTCTCTAAGGCGAACGTGCGGTCCCTCGCCCAATGTCTTCTGCCTTGCTGTAGGTCGAGGTGCGGATAAGGGAGGAGATAGGCACACACGGTGGCGCTGCCGGCGCTGAGGATTGCAAGAGAAGGTGCAGTTTGATCTGATCATCTGGTTTGCTATTGCTCTAAGTCCAACGTGCAGTCCCTCGCCCAATGTCTTCTGCCTTGCTGTAGGTCGAGGAGCGGATAAGGGAGGAGATAGGCATACACGGTGGCGCTGCCGGCGCCGAGGATAGCAAGAGAAGGTGCAGTTTGATCTGATCATCTGGTTTGCTATTTCTCTTAGGCCAACGTGCGGTCCCTTGCCCAATGTCTTCTGCCTTGCTGTAGGTCGAGGAGCGGATAAGGGAGGAGATAGGCACACACAGTGGCGCTGCCGGCGCCGAGGATAGCAAGAGAAGGTGCAGTTTGATCTGATCATTTGGTTTGCTATTTCTCTAAGGCCAATCGTATGCGGTCCTCGCCTAATGTCTTTCCTCGCCTTTGCTGTAGGTCGAGGAGCGGATAAGGAAGAGATAGGCACACATCAGGAAGCAAGGACGCCGAGGATAGCAAGAGAAGGTGCAGTTTGATCTGATCATCTGGTTTGCTATTTCTCTAAGGCCAACGTGCTGTCCCTCGCCCAATGTCTTCCGCCTTGCTGTAGGTCGAGGAGCGGATAAGGGAGGAGATAGGCACACACGGTGGCGCTGCTGGCGCCGAAGATAGCAAGAGAATGTGCAGTTGGATCTGATCATCTGGTTTGCTATTTCTCTCGGCCAACGTGCGGTCCCTCACCCAATGTCTTCCGCCTTGCTGTAGGTCGAGGAGCGGATAAGGGAGGAGATAGGCACACACGGTGGCGCTGCCGGCGCCGAGGATAGCAAGAGAAGGTGCAGTTTGATCTGATCATCTGGTTTGCTATTTCTCTAAGGCCAACGTGCGGTCCCTCGCCCAATGTCTTCCGCCTTGCTGTAGGTCGAGGAGCGGATAAAGGAGGAGATAGGCACACACGGTGGCGCTGCCGGCGCCGAGGATAGCAAGAGAAGGTGCAGTTTGATCTGATCATCTGGTTTGCTATTTCTCTAAGGCCAACGTGCGGTCCCTCGCCCAATATCTTCTGCCTTGCTGAAGGTCGAGGAGCGGATAAGGGAGGAGATAGGCACACACGGTGGCGTTGCCGGCGCCGAGGATAGCAAGAGAAGGTGCAGTTTGATCTGATCATCTGGTTTGCTATTTCTCTAAGCCCAACGTGCGGTCCCTTGCCCAATGTCTTCCGCCTTGCTGTAGGTCGAGGAGCGGATAAGGGAAGAGATAGGCACATTACTTGTGAAAAGCCAAGCCGGCGCCGGTGATAGGAAGAGAAGGTGCAGTTTGATCTGATCATCTGGTTTGCTATTTCTGTAAGGCCAACGTGCGGTCCCTCGCCCAATGTCTTCCGCCTTGCTGTAGGTCGAGGAGCGGATAAGGGAAGAGATAGGCACACACGGTGGCGCTGCCGGCGCCGAGTTTAGCAAGAGAAGGTGCAGTTTGATCTGATCATCTGGTTTGCTGTTTCTCTAAGGCCAACGTGCGGTCCCTCGCCCAATGTCTTCCGCCTTGCTGTAGGTCGAGGAGCGGATATGAGGAGATAGCACACGGTGAGTATGCTGGCGCGAAGATAGCAAGAGAAGGTAGTTTGATCTGGATCATCTGGTTTGCTATTTCTCTAGGCCAACGGCGTCCTCGCCCAATGTCTTCCTGGCCTTGCTGTAGGTCGAGGAGCCGGATAAGGGAGGAGATAGGGCACACGCGGTGGCGCTGCCGGCGCCGGTGATAGCAAGAGAAGGCAGTTTGATTCCTGGATCAACTGGTTTGCTATTTCTCTAAGGCCAATCGCATGTCCTCGCCCAATGCCTGCTCCTTCCGCCTTGCTGTAGGTCGAGGAGCGGATAAGGGAAGAGATAGGCACACACGGTGGCGCTGCCGACGCCGAGGATAGCAAGAGAAGGTGCAGTTTGATCTGATCATCTGGTTTGCTATTTCTCTAAGGCCAACGGGCTGTCCCTCGCCCAATGTCTTCCGCCTTGCTGTAGGTCGAGGAGCGGATAAGGGAGGAGATAGGCACACACGGTGGCGCTGCTGGCGCCGAAGATAGCAAGAGAATGTGCAGTTGGATCTGATCATCTGGTTTGCTATTTCTCTAGGCCAACGTGCGGTCCCTCACCCAATGTCTTCCGCCTTGCTGTAGGTCGAGGAGCGGATAAGGGAGGAGATAGGCACACATGGTGGCACTGCCGGCGCCGAGGATACCAAGAGACGGTGCAGTTTGATCTGATCATCTGGTTTGCTATTTCTCTAAGGCCAACATGCGGTCCCTCGCCCAATGTCTTCTGCCTTGCTGTAGGTCGAGGAGCGGATAAGGGAGGAGATAGGCGACACGGCAGGAGGCTGAGCGAAGTGCCGAGGATAGCAAGAGAAGGTGCAGTTTGATCTGATCATCTGGTTTGCTATTTCTCTAAGGCCAACATGCGGTCCCTCGCCCAATGTCTTCTGCCTTGCTGTAGGTTGAGGAGCGGAAAAGAGAGGAGATAGGCACACACGGTGGCGCTGCCGGCGCCGAGGATAGCAAGAGAAGGTGCAGTTTGATCTGATCATCTGGTTTGCTATTTCTCTAAGGCCAATGTGCGGTCCCTCGCCCAATGTCTTTTGCCTTGCTGTAGGTCGAGGAGCGGATAAGAGAGGAGATAGGAACACACGGTGGCGCTGCCGGCGCCGAGGATAGCAAGAGAAGGTGCAGTTTGATCTGATCATCTGGTTTGCTATTTCTCTAAGGCCAACGTGCGGTCCCTCGCCCACGTCGCCAGTCGAGGAACGATAAGGGAGTTTTTTGATAGGCACACATGGTGGCAGCGCGAGGATAGCAAGAGAAGGTGCAGTTTGATTGATCATCTGGTTTGCTATTTCTAAGGGCACGTGCGGCCTCGCCCAATGTCTTCTGCCTTGCTGTAGGTCGAGGAGCGGATAAGGGAGGAGATAGGCACACACGGTGGCTGCCGGCGCCGAGGATAGCAAGAGAAGGTGCAGTTTGATCTGATCATCTGGTTTGCTATTTCTCTAAGGGCAACGTGCGGTCCCTCGCCCAATGTCTTCTGCCTTGCTGTACGTCGAGGAGCGGATAAGGGAGGAGATAGGCACACACGGTGGCGCTGCCGGCGCCGAGGATAGCAAGAGAAGGTGCAGTTTGATCTGATCATCTGGTTTGCTATTTCTCTAAGGCCAACGTGCGGTCCCTCGCCAAATGTCTTCTGCCTCTGTCTCTCTATCTCTCACTATTTTGGCCGCCGTGATAGGCGCCGCCAACAGCAGCAGCTACCTGGTTGATCCTGCCAGTAGTCATATGCTTGTCTCAAAGATTAAGCCATGCATGTGTAAGTACAAGCCGATTTAAGGCGAAACCGTGAATGGCTCATTAAATCAGCTATGTTTCATTGGATCTGTAAACCCACTTACTTGGATAACTGTGGCAATTCTAGAGCTAATACATGCAATTGGCCTCTGACCGCAAGGGAAGAGCGCTTTTATTAGTTCAAAACTGGTCGGGCCCCGGTCCGTAACCCACCTGTGGTGAATTTGAATAACTTCGGGCTGAGCGCACGGTCTCCGCACCGGCGCCGCTTCTTTCAAGTGTCTGCCTTATCAGCTTTCGATTGTAGGTTATGCGCCTACAATGGCTATAACGGTTAACGGGGAATCAGGGTTCGATTCTGGAGAGGGAGCCTGAGAAACGGCTACCACATCTAAGGAAGGCAGCAGGCACGCAAATTACCCACTCCCGGCACGGGGAGGTAGTGACGAAAAATAACGATGTGAGTCTCATCCGAGGCCTCGCAATCGGAATGAGTACACTTTAAATCCTTTAACGAGTATCCATTGGAGGGCAATCTGGTGCCAGCAGCCGCGTAATTCCAGCTCCAATAGCGTATATTAAAGTTGTTGGATCTCAGTTCCGGACTGACGGTGCACCGCCTGGTGTTTACTGTCACGCTCCGAACAGCCGCCCGCCGCTCGCACGGGATGCTCTTGTCGAGTGTCCCGAGTGGCCGGAGAGTTTACTTTGAAAAAATTAGAGTGCTCAGAGCAGGCTATTTGAATGGCCCGAATGGTGATGCATGGAATAATGGAATAGGACCTCGGTTCTGTTTTGTTGGTTTTCGGAACCAGAGGTAATGACTAATCGGAACAGGCGACGCTAGAGGTGAAATTCTTGGACCGTCGCAAGACGAACTACTGCGAAAGCATTTGCCAAGGATGTTTTCATTAATCAAGAACGAAAGTTAGAGGTTCGAAGGCGATCAGATACCGCCCTAGTTCTAACCATAAACAATGCCAACTAGCGATCCGCCGGCGTTATTCCCATGACACGGCGGGCAGCTTCCGGGAAACCAAAGTCTTTGGGTTCCTGGGGAAGTATGGTTGAACAGGACCACACAGGAGGGAGGGTGTAGGTCCAGCATCAGGGTGAGCAACACCACACACGAGGGAGGTTGTAGGTCCAGCATCAGGGTGAACAAGACAACAGAGGAGGGAGGGAGGGAGGATGTTGATCCAGTTGCAGGGTGAACAACACCACACAGGAGGGAGGGTGTAGGTTCAGCATCAGGCTGAAGTAGACCACACAAGAGGTAGGGTGTAGGTCCAGCATCAGGGTGAACAAGACCACACAGGATGGAGGGAGGGTGTAGATCCAGTTTCAGGGTGAAAAGATCACACAAGAGGGAGGGTGTATGTCCAGCATCACTGTGAACAAGACCATGCAGGAGGGAGGGTGTAGGTCCAGCATCAGGATGAACAATCCCCACATCGGGGACGGTTGTAGGTCCAGCATCAGGATGAACAAGACCACACAGGAGGGAGGTTGTGCTTCCAGCATCAGGGTGAACAAGACCACACAGGAGTGAGGGTGTAGGTCCAGCATCAGGGAGAACAAGACAACATAGGAGGGAGGGATGGTGTAGATCCAGTTTCAAGTTGAAAAAGATCAAACAGGAGGGAGGGTGTAGGTCCAGCATCAGGGTGAACAAGACCACACAGGAGGGAGGGTGTAGATCCATTTTCACGGTGAAAAAGATCACACAGGAGGGAGGGTGTAGGTTCAGCATCACGGTAAACTAGACCACAGAGGAGGGAGGGTGTAGGTCTAGCACAAGGTTGAACAAGACCACACAGGGTGGAGGTCCAATACCAGGGTGAACAAGATCACAGAGAAGGGAGGGTGTAGGTCCAGCATCATGGTGAACAAGACCACACAAGGCAAAGGGTGTAGCTCTAGCACAAGGGTGAACTAGACCACACAAGAGAGGGTGTAGGTCCAGCATCACCGTGAACTAGACCACACAGGAGGGAGGGAGGGTGTAGGTCCAGCATCAGGGTGAACAAGACCACACATGATGGAGGGGAGGGTGTAGATCCAGTTTCAGGGTGAAAAGATCACACAAGAGAGGGTGTAGGTTCAGCATCACTGTGAACAAGACCACACAGAGGGGAGGGTGTAGGTTCAGCATCAGGCTGAACTAGACCACACATGAGGGAGGGAGGGTGTAGGTCCAGTTTCAGGGGGAACAATATCACACAGGAGGGAGAGAGGGTGTAGGTTCCAGTTTTAGGGTGAACAAGACCACATAGGAGAGATGGTGTAGCTCCAGCATTAGGATGAACCTGATTACACAGGAGGGAGGGTGTAAGTCAAGCATCAGGGTGAACAAGACCTCACAGGAGGGAGGGTGTACGTCAAGCATCAGGGTGAACAAGACCACAAAGGAGGGAAGGTGTAAGTCAAGAATCAGGGCGAACAAGACCTCACAGAAGGGTGGGTGTAGGTCCAGCATCAGGGTGAACAAGTGCACAGAGGAGGGAGGGTGTAGGTTCAACATCAGGGAGAACAAGACCACACAGGATAGAGGGTGTAGGTCCAGAACAAGGGTGATCTAGACCATACAAGAGGGAGGGTGTAGGTCCGGCAACACCGTGAAGAACACCACACAGGGGGGGGAGGGTGTAGGTCTAGTACAAGGCTGAAAAAGACCACACATACGGGAGGGTTATAGGTCCAGCACCAGGGTGAACTACACCACACAGGAGGGAGGGAGGTTGTAGGTCCAGCATCAGGGTGAACAAGACCCTACATCGGGGAGGGATATACGTCCAGCATCAGGGTGAACTAGACCGCAGGGGAGGGAGGGTGTAGGTCCAGCATCAGGGTGAACAAGACCACACATGATGGAGGGGAGGGTGTAGATCCAGTTTCAGGGTGAAAAAGATCACACAGGAGGGAGGGTGTAGGTTCAGCATCAGGGTGAACTAGACCACAGAGGAGGGAGGGTGTAGGTCTAGCACAAAGTTGAACAAGACCTCACAGGGTGGAGGGTGGAGGTCCAATATCACGGTGAACAAGATCACACAGAAGGGAGGGTGTAGGTCCAGCATTAAGGGTGAACAAGACCACACAAGGCAAAGGGTGTAGGTCTAGCATAAGGGTGAAATAGACCACACAAGAGAGAGGGTTTAGGTCCAGCATCACCGTGAACTAGACCACACAGGAGGGAGGGAGGGTGTAGGTCCAGCATCAGGGTGAACAAGACCACACATGATGGAGGGGAGGGTGTAGATCCAGTTTCAGGGTGAAAAGATCACACAAGAGAGGGTGTAGGTTCAGCATCACTGTGAACAAGACCACACAGGGGGGAGGGTGTAGGTTCAGCATCACTGTGAACAAGACCACACAGAGGGGAGGGTGTAGGTTCAGCATCAGGCTGAACTAGACCACACATGAGGGAGGGAGGGTGTAGGTCCAGTTTCAGGGGGAACAATATCACACAGGAGGGAGAGAGGGTGTAGGTTCCAGTTTTAGGGTGAACAAGACCACATAGGAGAGATGGTGTAGCTCCAGCATTAGGATGAACCTGATTACACAGGAGGGAGGGTGTAAGTCAAGCATCAGGGTGAACAAGACCTCACAGGAGGGAGGGTGTACGTCAAGCATCAGGGTGAACAAGACCACAAAGGAGGGAGGGTGTAGGTCCAGCATCAGGGTGAACAAGACCACACAGGAGGGAGGGAGGGTGTAGGTCAAATTTCAGGTGAACATGATCTCACAGAGGGAGGGTATAGGTCCAATATCAGGGTGAACAAGACCACACAGAAGGGACGGTGTAGGTCCAGCATCAGGTTGAACAGGACAACACAGGAGGGAGGGTGTAGGTCCAGCATCAGGGTAAACAAGACCACACCCGAGGGAGGGTGTAGGTCCAGCATCAGGGTGAACAAGACCACATAGGAGGGAGGGAGGGAGGATGTAGATCCAGTTGCAGGGTGAACAAGACCACACAGGAGGGAGGGTGTAGGTCCAGTATCAGGGTGAACAACACCACACAGGAGGGAGGGTGTAGATTCAGCATCAAGCTGAACTAGACCAAGCAGGAGGGAGGGTGTAGGTCTAGCACAAGGATGAACTAGACCACACAAGAGGTAGGGTGTAGGTCCAGCATCAGGGTGAAAAAGACCACACAAGAGGGAGGATGTAGGTCCAACATCAGGGTGAATAAGACCCCACATCGGGGAGGGTTATAGGTCCAGCATCAGCGTGAACTAGACCACACAGTAAGGAGGGAGGGTGTAGATCCAGCATCAGGGTGAACAAGACCACACAGGAGGGAGGGTGTAGGTCCAGCATCAGGGTGAACAAGACCACACAGGAGGGAGGGTGTAGGTCCAGCATCAGGGTGAACAAGACCACACAGGAGGGAGGGTGTAGGTCCAGCATCAGGGAGAACAAGACACAGGAGGGAGGGTGTAGGTCCAGCATCAGGGAGAACAAGACGACACAGGAGGGAGGGTGTAGGTCCAGCATCAGGGTGAACAACACGACACAGGAGGGAGGGTGTAGGTCCAGCATCAGGGTGAACAAGACCACACAGGAGGGAGGGTGTAGGTCCAGCATCAGGGAGAACAAGACACAGGTGGGAGGGTGTAGGTCCAGCATCAGGGTGAACAAGACGACACAGGGAGGAGTGGACGAGGATGATCAAGTTGCAGGGTGAACAAGACCACACAGGAGGGAGGGTGTAGGTCCAGTATCAGGTGAACAACACCAAACAGGAGGGGAGGGTGTAAATTCAGCATCAAGCTGAACTAGACCACACAAGAGGTAGGGGTGTAGGTCCAGCATCACCGTGAACAAGACCACACAGGGAGGGAGGGTGAGTCTAGTATCAGGGTGAACAAGACCACACAGGAGGGAGGTGTCTCAGCATCAAGCTGAACCAGACCACGCAGGAGGGAGGGTGTACGTCCAACATCAGGGTGAACGGGACCACAGAGGAGTGTAGGACCAGCACAAGGGATGAACTAGACCACTGAAGAGTGGGAGGGTAGGTCCAGCATCAGGGTGAACAAGACCACACAGGAGGGAGGGTGTAGGTCCAGCATCAGGGTGAACAAGACCACACAGGAGGAAGGGTGTAGGTCCAGCATCAGGGTGAACAAGACCACACAGGAGGGAGGGTGTAGGTCCAGCATCAGGGTGAACAAGACAACACAGGAGGGAGGGTGTAGGTCCAGCATCAGGGTGAACAAGACCACACAAGAGGGAGGGCGTAGGTCCAGCATCAGGGTGAACAAGACCACACAGGAGGGAGGG
>NW_024742251.1:0-36053 GCF_018991925.1 Homarus americanus | reverse complement strand
GAAGCCATTACGTATTGCTGGAATGTGTGTATGAGGGAGAATTCAGGAGGTCTCACCATCACATCACCGTGGGAGTGCGTGTAACAGGGGAGCGTTAGGGTTCACCATCACCAGCGTGTGGGAGTGTGTGTACCAGGGAGGTTAGGTTCACCTCACCACCGTGGGAGTGTGTGACTATGGGAGCGTTAGGTCTCACCATCACACATCGGGAGTGTGTGTACTAGGGAGTGTTAGGTTATCACCACCATGGGAGTGTGTGTACCAGGAGCGTTAGGTTCACATCAAGACTGTGAGTGTGCCAGGGGAGCGTTAGGTTCACTCACCGTGGGAGGAATGTGTGTACCAGGAGCATTAGGTTCACTCACCGGGAGTGTGTACCAGGAGCATTATGTTCACCATCACCACTATGGGAGTGTGTGTAAGAGGGAGCATTAGGTTCACCATCACTCACCGTGAGAGAGTGTGTGCACTAGGGAGCGTTAGGGTTCACCACCACCGTGGGGTGTGTGTACCCAGGATGTTAGGTTCACCATCACCACCAGGGAGGTGTACCAGGAGTTAGGTTCACCATCACTCACCGTGGGAGTGTGTGTACCAGGGATCAAGGGTTACCATCACCACCCTGTGGGAGTGTGTGTACCAGGGAGCGTTTAGGTTCACCATCAACACCGTGGCAGTGTGTGTGGGCAGGCATTCGAGTTCACCATCACACCGTGCGGGTGGTGTACAAGAGCGTTAGGTTCAACAACAACACCGGGGGAATGCAAACAGGACAGTTAGGTCACCACACCACGCGGGAGTGTGTGTACCAGGGAGCGTTAGGTTCACCACCGTGGGGGATGTGTGTACCAGGGAGCACATTAAGGTTCACCATCACCCCGTGGGAGTTTGTGTAATTAGAGACAAGAACCACCATCACCCTGGAGTGTGTGTACCAGGGAGCGCTAGGTCACTCTCACAACACCCAGTGAGGAGCAGCCACCAGAGCGTTCATCATCACCTCACTGGGAGTGTGTACCAGGGAGCGTTGTTCACCATCGGGAGTCTGTTACCAGGAAAGCCAGTTTCACCATACCACCTTGGGAGTGTGCACCAGGAGCCATGGATTACCACTGCCAAACTGTGGGAGTGTGGTACCAGGGAACGTTAGGTTCACCATCACCACCCGTGGAGTGTGCCAGGGATCGTTAGGTTCACCATCACCACCGTTGAAGTGTATGTGTACCACAGACGTTAGGTTCACCATCACAAATGGGGAGTATTACAAGGAGTGTTAGGTTCACCATCGTGGGTGCCAAAAGAGGAACTGAGGTTCACCATCACCACCGTGAGTGTAACCAGGGAGCATTAGGTTCACCACCAATGTGGAGTAAAAACAGGGAGCGTTAGGTTCACCATCATGGTGTCTGTGTGCCATGAGCTTTAGGTTCAACACTCACCACCGTAGAATGTGTGTACCAGAAGGTTAGGTTCACCACCACCATTAAAGTGTGTACCAGGGAGCGTAGGGCTCAACATCACCACCGTGGGAGTGTGTGTTAAAGGAGTTAGATTCACACATCACCACCGTAGAGTGTGTGTACAAGGGGATCACACCCACCACCGTGTGAATGTGTGTTACAGGGACAGATTTCACCATCACCATCTGGGAGTGTACCACATAGCATTAAGTTCACCACCACAATGGGAGGTGTGTACCAAATGCGTTAGGTTCACCATCACCAACGTGGGACTGTGTAAGAGGGAGCGTTAGTTCTCACCATCACCACTGTGTGGAGGTATACACCAAGAGCGTTAGGTTCATCATCACCACCGTGAAGAATATTTTACCAGGATCATTAGGTCTCACCACACTGTGGAGTGTGTACAAAGCAGCGTTAGGTTCACCATCACCACAGCTCAAGAGACCTGGAGGGCGATCACCATCACCACCTCTAGGAGTGTGTGTACCAGGGAGCCCCAGTTTCTGATCTATCACCACTGGGAGTGTGTGTGTGGCCTACAAGTTAACCATCCTACCAATGTGTGAGTGAGTGGGGTACCTGGGAGCGTTAAATTCACCATCACCACTGCGGGAGTGTGTGTACCAGAGAGCACACAGGTTCACCAACATGGGTGTCTGTGTACCAGGAGCTTTAGGTTCACCATCACCACCTAGGTGAGTAAAAAACTAGGAGCGTTAGGCTTCACCATCACAACCATAGAAGTGTGTAACACAGGGAGCGTTAGTTTCACCATCACCACTGTGAGTCATCCAGGGACCGTTAGGGTCACCATCACCACCGTGGAAGTGCTGTACACGAGGATGGTTCACCATCACTCCCAGTGGGAGTGTATGTACCCAGAGAGTGTAGGTTCACCATCGTGGGATGTCTGTGTACTAAGCGTAGGTCTGCCATCACCACCAGAGTGTGTGTACCATGGAGCGTTAGGTTCACTCATCACCACCGTGGGAGGTGTACCACAGAGCGTTAGGTCACCATCACCACCGTGGGAGTGTGTGGCACCAGGAGCGTTAGGTTCACCATCACCACCCTGGGACTGTGTGCACCAGTATCAAAAATCACTGATAACCACCGTGGGGAGTGTATGTACAGGAGTGTTAGGGTTCACCATCGTGTGTGTCTTCCAGGAGAGTTAGGTTCACCATCACCACCATGGGGAGTAAAAAAGTAACCCAGGAAGCATAGGTTCACCACACACTGGGAGTGTGTACCAGGAAGTGAGGTTCACCACCGTGGAATGTGTGTACCAGGAGTAGGAATCACAGTGGGAGTGCGTGTGTACCAAAGCGTTAGTTTACCATCACAAACCTTGGAGCAGTACCAGGAAGCATTAGGTTCACCACTCACCATGAGTGAGTGTGTACCAGGGAGCGTTAGGTTTCACCAATGGGAGGTGTACCAAGGAGCATTAGGTACACCATCACCACCGTAAGTGTGTGTAACACAGGGAGTGTTAGATTCACCATCACCACCTTATGGGAGGTGTGTGTACCAGGGATGGTTATCACCACCATGAGTCTGTGTTCAATGGAGCGTTAGATTCACCATCACCACCGTAGTAGTGTGTACCAGGAGCGTTAGGTTCACCATCACCATCGTGGGAGTGTGTACCAGGGAGCGTTGCCCTCCAACCGTGGGAGTGTGTGTACCAGGGAGCGCTAGGTTCACCACAGTGGGAGTGTTTGTACAGGGGGAGTGTTAGGGTTCACCATCACCACCTCGGGAGTGTGTTTGTACCAGGGAGTTGTTTCACCCACGTGGTGTCTGTGTGCCAGGGCGTTAGGTTCACCATCACCGCAGTGGGGAGTGTGTGCACGTAGGGAGCGTTAGGGTTCACCGTCACCACCCATAGGAGGTGTGTACCAGGGAGCGTTAGGTTCACCATCACCCCCGTGGAGTGATGTTCCAGGGAGTGTTAGTTTCACCATCGGGTGTCTATGTACCAGGAAGCGTTAGGGTTCACCACCACTGGAGTGAGTGTGTGTACCAGGGAGCGTTAGGTTCACCGTCACCACCGTGGGAGTGTGTGTACCAGGAGCGTTAGGTACACCATCACCACCGAGTGTGTACCAGGGAGCAAGTGATTCACCATCACCCCGTGGGAGTGTACCAGGAGCATGCCCATCACCACCGTGGAGTGTGTTCAATGGAGCGTTAGTTCACCGTCACCACCGTGGGAGGGTACCAGGAGCGTTAGGTTCACCATCACCACCTTAGGAGTGTGTGTACCAGGAGATTTAGTCACCATCACCATCGTGGGAGTTGGTCCATGGAGCGTTAGTTCTCCCGTGGGAGTGTGTGTACCAGGGAGCGTTAGGTTCAACACCTCGAGGCAATGGTGGTGTTGTTTCACCATCAAGTGCTGTGTACCAGGGAGCGTTAGGTTCACCATCACGACCGAGGGAGTGTGTGCACGAGGGAGCGTTAGTCACCAATGGGTGCTCTGGAACCAGAGAGCGAGGACCTTCACCACCGTGGGTGAAAACGGAGAGTTAGGTTCACCATCACTCCGTGTGAGGCAACCAGGAGCGTTAGGTTCACCATCACCACCGTGGGAGTGTGTGTACCAGGGGCGTTATGTTCCCATCACCACCGTGGGAATGATGTGTACCAGGGATAGTTAGGGTCACCATCACCATCTTGGGAGTGTGTGTGTACCAGGAGTAGGTTCACCGCCGTGTGAGTGTGTGTACCAGGAGCGTTAGGTTCACCGCAGTGGGGAGGTATGTACCAGGAGCGTTAGGTTCACCATCACCCCTGTGGAGTGTGTGTACCACGGAGTGTTAGTTTCACCATCGTGGGTGTCTGTACCAGGGGAGCGTTAGGTTCACCATCACCACTGTGTGAGTGTGTGTACCAGGAGCGATAGGTTCACCGTCACCACCGGGAGTACCACGGAGCGTTAGGTTCACTATCACCACCGTGGGGAATGTGTGTACCAGGGAGCGTTAGGTTCACCATCACCACCGTGGAATGTGTGTACCAGGGAGAGTTAGGGTCACCATCACCATCATGGGAGAGGTGTGTACCAGGGAGTTAGCTTCACCGCTGTGGGAGTGTACCCAGGAGGTTGTTCACCGCAGTGGGAGTGTGTTCACCATGAGCGTTAGGGTTCACCATCACCCTCGGGAGTGTGTGTGTACCAGGAGTGTTAGTTTACTCACAGGGTGTCTATGTACCAGGGGAGCTAGGTTCACCATCACCACTGTGAGTGTGTGTACCAGGGAGCGTTAGGTTCACTCGTCACCACCGTTGGAAGTGTGTGCACCACGGAGCTAGTACACCATCACCACTGTGGAGTGTGTGTACCAGGGAGTGTTAGGTTCACCATCACCACCGTGGCAGTGTGTGTACCAGGGAGCGTTAGGTTCACCATCACCCCTGGGAGTGTGTGTACAAGAGCATTAGTTTCACCATCACCACCGTGGGAGTGTGTGTTCATGGAGCGTTAGGTTTACTGTCACCACGCGGAGGTGTGTAACCCTGGAGCGATTAGGTTCACATCACCACCTTGTGAGGTGTGTACCCAGAAGATTTAGGCCCATCACCATCGGAGTGTGTACCAGAAGCATAAGGTTCACCACCGTGGGGAGTGTGTACCAGGAAGCGTAAGGTTCACCACCGTGGGAGTGTGTGTACCACGGGAGCGTTAGGTCCACCGTCACCACCATAGGAGTGTACCTGGGGGTTTTAGGTTCACCATCACCCTCGTGGGAGTGTGTGTACCAGGGAGCATTAGGTTCACCATCACCACCGTGGGAGTGAGTACCAAGGAGCGTTAGGTTCACCATCACCACCGTGGGAGTGTGTGTACCAGGGAGTGTTAGGTTCACCATCACCACCGTGGGAATGTGTGTACCATGGAAAGTTAGGGTCACCATCGTGCGTGTCTGTGTACCAGGGAGCTTTAGGTTGACCATCACCACCGTGGGAGTGAGTACCAAGGAGCATTATGTTTACCATCACCACCGTGGGAATGCGTGTACCAGGGAGCGTTAGTTTCACCATCACCAGCGTGGGAGTGTGTGTACCAGGGAGCGTTAGGTTCACCATCACCACCGTGGGAATGTGTGTATCAGGGAGAGTTAGGGTCACCATCACCATCTTGGGAGTGTGTGTACCAGGGAGCTTTAGGTTCACCGCCATGGGAGTGTGTGTACCAAGGAGCGTTAGGTTCACCGCATTGGGAGTGTGTGTACCAGGGAGCGATAGGTTCACCATCACCCCCGTGGGAGTGTGTGTACCAGGGAGTGTTAGTTTCACCATCGTGGGTGTCTGTGTACCAGGGAGCGTTAGGTTCACCATCACCACTGTGTGAGTGTGTGTACCAGGGAGCGTTAGATTCACCGTCACCACCGTGGGAGTATGTGTACCACGGAGCGTTAGGTACACCATCACCACCGTGGGAGTGTGTGTACCAGAGAGTGTTAGGTTCACCATCACCACCGTGGCAGTGTGTGTACCAGGGAGCATTAGGTTCACCATCACCCCCGTGGCAGTGTGTACCAGGGAGCATTCGGTTCACCATCACCACCGTGGGAGTTGTGTGTTCAATGGAGCGTTAGGTTCACCATCACCACCGTGGGAGTGTGTGTGTACCAGGGGCGTTAGGTTCACCATCACCACCTTGGAGTGTATGTACCAGGGAGGGTTAGGTTCACCATCTGCCACCGTGGGAGTGTGTGTATCAGGGAGCGTAAGGTTCACCATCACCACCGTGGGAGTGTGTGCACCAGGGAGTGTTAGGTTCACCGTCACCACCAGAGGAGTGTGTGTAACAGGGAGCGTTAGTTTAACCATCACCACTGGTGGGAGTGTGTGTACCAGGGACCGTTAGGGTCATCTTCACCACCATGGAAGTGTGTGTACGAGGGAGCGCTAGGTTCACCCTGCCGTGGGAGGTACCAAGGACGTTGTTCACTGCAGGGAGTGTGTGCACCAGGAGCGTTAGGTCTCACCACCGTGGGATGGTTTGCCAGGGAGTGTTAGTTTCACCATCGGGTGTCTATGTACCAGGGAGCGTTAGTTCACCATCACCACGTGATGTGCCAGGAGCGTTAGGTTCACCATCACCACTGTGTGGTGTGTACCAGGGAGCGTTAGGTTCACCGTCACCACTGTTGAATTGTAACGAGCGTTAGGGTACACAATCACCACCGTGGGAGCGTTTGTAGGAGCAAGGGTGTTAGGTTCACCATCACCACCGTGGGTAGTTAATATTAGGAACGTTAGGTTCACCATCAGGGAGTGTATGTACCAAGGCGCATTAGGTTCCCATCACCGTGGAGTGTGTGTACCAGGGAGCGTTAGGTTCACCATCGTGGGTGTCTGTGCACCAGGAGCTTAGGTTCACCATCACCACCAGAGTGTGTGTACCAGGGAGCGTTAGGTTCACCATCACCACCGTGGGAGGTGTGTACCAGGAGACAGGTTCACCATCACCACCGTGGGAGTGTGTGTTCAAATTAGTTTCACCATCACCACTGTGGAGTTGTGTTAGAGCGTTATGTTCCCATCACCACCGTGGGATGTGTACCAGGGATAGTTAGGGTCACCATCACCATCTTGGGAGTGTGTACCAGGGAGCGTTAAGTCCACCGCCGTGGGAGGTGTGGTACCAAGGAGTAGGTTCACTGCAGTGGTGTGTGTACCAGGGAGCGATAGGTTCAAATCACCCCCGTGGGAGTGTGTGTACCAGGGGTGTTAGTTTCACCATCGTGGGTGTCTGTGCCAGGGGCGTTAGGTTCACCATCACCACTGTGTGAGTGTGTATACCAGGGAGCGTTGGGTTCACCATCACCCCGTGGGGTGTGTGTACCAGGGATCATTGGTTCACCATCACCACCGTGGAGTGTGTGTATGGGCGTGGGTTTGTCACCACGTGGGGAGTGTGTGTACCAGGGGCGTTGGGTTCACCATCACCACCTTGAGGTGTGTGTACCAGGGAGATTTAGTGTCACCATCACCATCGTGGAGTGTGTGTCCAGTGAGCGTTAAGTTCACCCGGAGTGTGTGTACCAGGGGCGTTAGGTTCACCACAGTGAGTGTGTACCAGGAGCGTTGGGTTCACCATCACCACCGTGGGAGTGTGTGTACCAGGGAGTGTTGGGTTCACCAACGTGGGTGTCTGTGTACCAGGGGCGTTAGGTTCACCATCACCACCGAGGAGTGTGCACGAGGGAGCGTTAGGTTCACCGTCACCACCATAGGAGTGTGTGTACCAGGAGCGTTAGTTTCCCATCACCACTGGTGGTGTGTGTGTACAAGGGACCGTTAGGGTCATCTTCCACCGTGGGGAGTGTTACGAGGAGCGTTAGGTTCACCCTCACCACCGTGGGTGTGTGTGTACCAGGAGTGTTAGTTTCACCATCGTGGGTGTCTGTGTACCAGGGAGCGTTAGGTTCACCATCAGCACTGTGTGAGTGTGTGTGCCAGGGGCGTTAGGTTCACCATCACCACCGTGGGAGTGTGTGTACCACGGGCGTTAGGTACACCATCACCACCGTGGGAGTGTGTGTAGCAGGGGTGTTAGGTTCACCACCACCCTGGCAGTGTGTGCACCAGGGGCGTTAAGTTCACCATCATCACCGTGGGAATGTGTTTACCAGGAGTTAGGGTCACCATCACCATCGTGGAGTGTGTTTACCAGGGGCGTTAGGTTCACCATCACCACTGTGGGAATGTGTGTACCCGGGGAGGTTAGGTCACCATCACCATCGTGGAGTGTGTGTACCAGGAAGCATAAGGTTCACCACCGTGGAGTGTGTACCAGGAAGCGTAAGGTTCACCACCGTGGGGGTGTTACCACAGACGTTAGGTCCACCGCAGTGGAGTGTGTGTACCAGGGGTGTTAGTTTCACCATCGTGGGTGTCTATGTACCAGGAAGCATTAGGTTCACCATCACCACTGGTGAGTGTGTGCCAGGGGGCGTTAGGTTCACCGTCACCACCGTGGGAGTGTGTTAACCAAGGCGTTAGGTACACCATCACCACCGTGGGGTGTGTGTACCAGGAGTGTTAGATTCACCATCACCCCCGTGGGAGTGTGTGTACCAGGGAGCTTAGGTTCACCATCACCACCGTGGTGTGTGTTCAATGGACGTTAGGTTCACCGTCACCACGTGAGTGTGTGTACCAGAGCGTTAGGTTAACCATCACCACCTTAGGGTGTGTGTACCAGGGAGATTTAGGGTCACCATCACCATCGTGGGAGTGTGTGTACCAGGGAGCGTTAAGTTCTCCGCCGTGGGGGTGTGTGTACCAGGGCGCTAGGTTCTGCAGTGGGAGTGTTTGTACCAGGGGCGTTAGGTTCACCATCACCACCTCGGGAGTGTGTACCAGGAGTGTTAGTTTCACCATCGTGGGTGTCTGTGTACCAGGGCGTTAGGTTCACCATCACCGCAGTGGGAGTGTGTGCACAGGCGTTAGGTTCACCGTCACCACCATAGGAGTGTGTGTACCAGGGAGGCGTTAGGTTCCATCACCCCCCGTGAGATGTGTTCCAGGGGTAGTTTCACCATCGTGGGTGTCTATGTACCAGGAAGCGTTAGGTTCATCTCACCACTGAGTGAGTGTGTGTACCAGGGAGCGTTAGGTTCACCGTCACCACCGTGGGAGTGTGTGTACCAAGGCGTTAGGTACACCATCACACCAGTGGGTGTGTGTACCAGGGTGTTAGATTCACCATCACCCCCGTGGTGTGTGTACCAGGGAGCATTAGGTTCACCATCACCACCGTGGGGTGTGTGTTCAATGAGCGTTAGGTTCACGTCACCACGTGGAGTAGTGTGTACCAGGGAGCGTTAGGTTCACCATCACCACCTTAGGTGTGTGTACCAGGGAGATTTAGGGTCACCATCACCATCGTGGGAGTGTGTGTTCCATGGAGCGTTAGGTTATCACGCCGTGGGGATTGTGTACCAGGGGCGTTAGGTTCACCATCACCACCTCAGTGTGTACCAGGGTGTTAGTTTCACCATCGTGGGTGTCTGTGTACCAGGGGCGTTAGGTTCACCATCACCACCGAGGGAGTGTGTGCCGAGGGAGCGTTAGGGTCACCATCGTGGGTGTCTGTGTACAGAGAGCTTTAGGTTGACCTTCACCACCGTGGGGTGAGTACCAAGGAGAGTTAGGTTCACCATCACCTCCGTGGGAGTGCGTGTACCAGGAGCGTTAGGTTCACCATCACCGTGGGAACATGGTTGGTACCATCCGTGTTGTGTTGCCAGGGAGCGTTAGGTTCACCGCCGTGTGGAGTGTGTGTACCAAGGAGCGTTAGGTTCACCGCAGTGGGAGTGTGTGTACCAGGGAGCGTTAGGTTCACCATCACCCCCGTGGGGTGTGTACCACGGGTGTTAGTTTCACCATCGTGGGTGTCTGTGTACCAGGGAGCGTTAGGTTCACCATCACCACTGTGTGTGTGTGTGTACCAGGGGCGATAGGTTCACCGTCACCACCGTGGGGTGTGTGTACCCGCAGGCGTTAGGTTCACTATCACCACCGTGGGGAATGTGTGTACCAGGGAGCGTTAGGTTCACCATCACCACCGTGGGAATGTTATTACCAGGGAGGTTAGGGTCACCATCACCATCATGGGAGTGTGTGTACCAGGGAGCGTTGCTTCACCGCTGTGGGAGTGTGTGCCCAGGAGCGTTGTTCACCGCAGTGGGGAGTGTGTTCACCAAGGGCGTTAGGTTCACCATCACCCTCGTGGTGTGTGTACCAGGGGTGTTAGTTTCATCATTGTGGGTGTCTATGTACCCAGGGAGCGTTAGGTTCACCATCACCACTGTGTGAGTGTGTGTACCAGGAGCGTTAGGTTCACCGTCACCACCGTTGAAGTGTGTGTACCACGGGCGTTAGGTACACCATCACCACCGTGGGAGTGTGTGTACCAGGAGTGTTAGGTTCACCATCACCACCGTGGCAGTGTGTGTACCAGGGAGCGTTAGGTTCACCATCACCCCCGTGGGGTGTGTGTACCAGGGGCATTAGTTTCACCATCACCACCGTGGGGAGTGTGTGTTCAATGGAGCGTTAGGTTTACTGTCACCACCGTGGGAGTGTGTGTGCCCTGGGCGTTAGGTTCACCATCACCACCTTGTGGTGTGTGTACCAGGAAGATTTAGGGTCACCATCACCATCGTGGGAGTGTGTGTACCAGGGAAGCATAAGGTTCACCACCGTGGGGTGTGTGTACCAGGAAGCGTAGGTTCACCACCGTGGGAGTGTGTGCCACGGGGCGTTGGGTCCCCGTCACCATAGAGGTGTGTACCAGGGGCGTTAGTTTCACCATCACCACCGTGGGGTGTGTGTGCCAGGGGTGTTAGGTTCACCATCACCCCCGTGGGAGTGTGTGCCAGGGAGAATTGGGTTCACCATCACCACCGTGGGAGTGAGTACCAAGGGCGTTAGGTTCACCATCACCACCGTGAGTGCATTGGGGCGTTAGTTTCACCATCACCGGGAGTGTGTGTACCAGGGAGCGTTGGGATCACCATCACCACCGTGGGGAATGTGTGTACCGGGAAAGTTAGGGTCACCATCGTGCGTCTGTGTGTGAGGGGCGATAGGTTGACCATCACCACCGTGGGAGTGAGTACCAAGGGCGTTATGTTTACCATCACCACCGTGGGAATGCGTGTACCAGGGAGCGTTAGTTTCACCATACCAGCGTGGGAGTGTGTGTCCAGGGAGCGTTAGGTTCACCATCACCACCGTGGGAATGTGTATCAGGGAGAGTTAGGGTCACCATCACCATCGTGGAGTGTGTACCAGGGGCGTTAGGTTCACCGCCGTGGGAGTGTGTGTACCAAGGCGTTAGGTTCACCCGCAGTGGGAGTGTGTATACCAGGGAGCGTTAGGTTCACCAACACCCCCGTGGAGTGTGTGTACCAGGGGTGTTAGTTTCACCATCATTGGTGTCTGTGTACCAGGGGCGTTAGGTTCACCATCACCACTGTGTGGTGTGTGTACCAGGGCGTTAGGTTCACCGTCACCACCGTGGGGAGTGTGTGTACCACGGGCGTTCGTGCACCATCACCACCGTGGGGAGTGTGTGCCAGGGAGTGTTAGGTTCACCATCACCCACCGTGGCAGTGTGTGTACCAGGGCGTTAGGTTCACCATCACCACCGTGGGAACGTGTGTACCCGGGGAGAGTTGGTCACCATCACCATCGTGGAGTGTGTTTACCTGGGAGCGTTAGGTTCACCATCACCACTGAGGGAATGTGTGTGTACCAGGGAGAGTTAGGGTCACCATCACCATCGTGGAGTGTGTGTACCAGGGAGCGTCAGGTTCACCACCGGGAAGTGTGTGCCACGGGCGTTGGGTCACCGCAGTGGGGAGTGTGTGCCAGGGCGTTAGGTACACCATCACCACCGTGGGGTGTGTGCCAGGGGTGTTAGGTTCTATCACCGTGGGCGTGTGTGTACCAGGAGTGTTAGGTTCACCATCATCACCGTGGCGTGTGTGTACCAGGAGAATTAGGTTCACCATCACCACCGTGGGAGTGAGTACCAGGAGCGTTAGGTTCACCATCACCACCGTGGGAGTGCGTGTGCCAGGGAGCGTTGTTTCACCATCGTGGCATTGAGTGTGTACCAGGGAGCGTTAGGATCACCATCACCACCGTGGGAATGTGTGTACCAGGGAAAGTTAGGGTCACCATCGTGCGTGTCTGTGTACCAGGGAGCGATAGGTTGACCATCACCACCGTGGGAGTGAGTACCAAGGAGCGTTATGTTTACCATCACCACCGTGGGAATGCGTGTACCAGGGAGCGTTAGTTTCACCATCACCAGCGTGGGGTGTGTGTAAAAGGGAGCGTTAGGTTCACCATCACCACCGTGGGAATGTGTGTATCAGGGAGAGTTAGGGTCACCATCACCATTGGGATTTTGTGTACCAGGGCGTTAGGTTCACCGCCGTGGGGAGTGTGTGTACCAAGGGCGTTGGGTTCACCGCAGTGGGAGTGTGTATTCAGGGCGTTAGATTCACCATCACCCCGTGGGAGTGTGTGCCAGTGTGGTTTCCACCGTGGCAGTGTGTGTACCAGGGAGCGTTAGGTTCACCATCACCCCCGTGGGAGTGTGTGTACCAGGGAGCATTAGGTTCGCCATCACCACCTTGGGAGTCTGTGTACCAGGGAGATTTAGTGTCACCATCACCATCGTGGGAGTGTGTGTACCAGTGAGCGTTAAGTTCACCGACGTGGGAGTGTGTGTACCAGGGAGCGTTACGTTCACCGCAGTGGAGGTGTGTGTACCAGGAGCGTTAGGTTCATCATCACCACCGTGGGAGTGTGTGTACCAGGGAGTGTTAGGTTCACCATCGTGGGTGTCTGTGTACCAGGGAGCGTTAGGTTCACCATCACCACCGAGGGAGTGTGTGCACGAGGAAGCGTTAGGTTCACCGTCACCACCATAGGAGTGTGTGTACCACGGAGCGTTAGTTTCATCATCACCACCGTGGGAGTATGTACCAGAGACCGTTAGGGTCATCTCCACCACCGTGGGAGTGTGTGTACCAGGGAGCGTTAGGTTCACCATCACCACCCTGGGAATGTGTGTACAAGGGAGCGATAGGTTCACCATCGTGGGTGTCTGTGTACCAGGGAGCTTTAGGTTGACCATCACCACCGTTTGAGTGAGTACCAAGGAGCGTTAGGTTCACCATCACCACCGTGGGAGTGCGTGTACCAGGGAGCGTTAGTTTCACCATCACCATCGTGGGAGTGTGTGTACCAGGGAGCATTAGGTTCACGATCACCATCGTGGGAGGGTTTGTACCAGGAAGCGTTATGTTCACCATATGGGGAGTGTGTGTGTACCAGGGAGCATTAGGTTCACTACCGTGGGAGTGTGTGTGCCACAGGTGGAGCGTGGTTCACCACCGTGGGGAGTGTGTGTGAACCCAGGAAATGGGTTCACCACCGTGGGAGTGTGTGTGTACCAGGGAGCATTAGGTTCACCACCGTGGGAGTGTGCGTACCAGAGAGCATTATGTTCACCATCAACACCATGGGAGTGTGTGTACCAGGGAGCATTAGGTTCACCAACACCACCGTGGGAGTGTGTGTACCAGGGAGCGTTAGGTTCACCGTCACCACCCTGGGAGTGTGTGTACCAACGAGCGTTAGGTACACCATCATCACCGTGGGAGTGTGTGTACCAGGAAGTGTTAGGTTCATCATCACCACCGTGGCAGTGTGTGTTCAAGGGAGCGTTAGGTTCACCATCACAACCGTGGGAGTGTGTGTACCAGGGAGCGTCAGGTTCACCATCACCACCGTGGGGTGTGTGTGTGACCAGGGGCGTTAGGTTCACCATCACCACCGATGTGTGTGCCAGGGGCGTTAGGGTCACCATCACCATCGTGGGAGTGTGTACCAGGGGCGTTAGGTTCACCCACCGTGGGGAGTGTGTGTACCAGGGAATGGTTACAATCACCCCGGCAGGTGTGTACCAGGGGGTGTTGGTTTCACCATCGTGGTGTCTGTGCACCAGGGGCGTTAGGTTCACCATCACCACAGTGGGGAGTGTGTGTACCAGGGGCGTTGGTCACCGTCACCACCGTGGGAGTGTGTGTGCAGGGTGTTAGGTTCACCATCACCACCGTGGGGTGTGTGTACCAGGGGAGTGTTTGGTTCACCATCACACCATGGAGTGTGTGTACCAGGGAGTGTAGGTTCACCATCGTGGGTGTCTGTGTGCCCAGGGAGCGTTAGGTTCACCATCACTACCGTGGGTGTGTGTGCCAGGGCGTTAGGTTCCATCACCACCGTGGGGAATTATTGTGTGCCAGGGAGCGTTGGGTTCACCATCACCACCGTGGGAGTGTGTGTGTACCAGGGAGCGTTAGGTTCACCATCACCACCGTGGGGTGTGTGTGCCAGGGAGTATTAGGGTCACCATCACACCGTGGAAGTGTGTACCAGGGTGTTAGGTTCACCATCGTGGTGTCTCTGTGCCAGGGGAGCGTTGGTTCACCATCACCACCATTGGGAGTGTGTGTACCAGGAAGCGTTATGTTCATCTATCACCGTGGGGGTGTGTGTGCCAGGGGCGTTAGGTTCACCATCACCACCGTGGGGAGTGTGTACCAGGGAGTGTGGGTTCACCATCACCACCGTGGAGTGTTTGTACCAGGGTGTTAGGTTCACCATCACCACCGTGGCTATTTACCAGGGAGAGTTAGGTTCACCATCACCCCCGTGGGTGTGTGTACCAGGGAGCGTTGGGTTCACCATCACCACCGTGGGAGTGTGTTCGTGAGCGTTAGGTTCACCGTCACCACCAGTGTGTGTGTACCAGGGGCGTTAGTTTCATCATCACCACCGTGGGAGTGTGTACCAGAGACCGTTAGGGTCATCTCCACCACCGTGGAGTGTGTGTACCAGGGGGCGTTAGGTTCACCATCACACCGTGGGAATGTGTGTACAAAGGAAGCGTTAGGTTCACCATCGTGGGTATCTGTGTGCCAAGGAGCTTTAGGTTGACCATCACCACCGTGAGGTGGTACAGGGCGTTAGGTTCACCATCACCATTGAGTGCGTGTACCAGGGGCGTTGGTTTCACCATCACCAGCTTGGAGTGTGTGTGCCAGGGGCGTTGGGTTCACCACCGTGGGGTGTTACCACGGAGCATTAAGTTCACAAAGGAAATGTGTTTACAGGGACCGTTAGGTACACCATCACCAACGTGGGAGTGTGTGTACCAGGGAGTGTTAGGTTCACCATCACCACCGTGGCAGTGTGTGTACCAGGGAGCGTTAGGTTCACCATCACCACCGTGGGAATGTGTGTACCAGGGAAGTTGGTCTACATCACCATCATGGAGTGTGTGTACCAGGGGCGTTAGGTTCGCCGCCAGGGTGTGTGCAGGCGATGTTACCAGTGGAGAGTGTGTACCAGGGGCTAGTTCACCATCACACCCGTGGGGTGTTAGTTTCACCATCGTGGTGTCTATGTACCCAGGAAGCGTTGGTTCACCATCACCACTGTGTGAGTGTGTGTACCAGGGAGCGTTAGGTTCAACATCACCACCACCGTTCAAGTGTGTGTACCACGGGCGTTAGGTACACCATTACCACCGTGGGGTGTGGTGCAGGGAGTGTTGGGTTCACTCACCACCGTGGCAGTGTGTGTGCAGGGAGAGTTAGGTTCACCATCACCCCCGTGGGAGTGTGTGTACCAGGGGCGTTAGGTTCACCATCACCACAGTGGGAGTGTGGCAATGGATTGTTGGGTTCACCGTCACCACCGTGGGGTGTGTGTGTACCAGGGAGCGTTAGGTTCACATCACCACCTTGGTGTGTGTGTACCAGGGAGATTTAGGGTCACCATCACCATCGTGGGGAGTGTGTGTACCAGGGAGCGTTAAGTTCACCGCCTGTAGTGTGTTGTCAAGGGAGCGTTAGGTTCACCGCAGTGGGAGTGTGTGTACCAGGGGCGTTGGTTCACCATCACCACGGTGATGTGTAACAGAGTGTTGGTTTACCATCGTGGGTGTCTGTGTACCAGGGAACGTTGGGTTCACCATCACCACCGAGGAGTGTGTTAGAGGGGCGTTTGTTCACCGTCACCACCATAGGAGTGTGTGTACCAGGGAGCGTTGGTTTCACCATCACCACCGTGGGAGTGTGTGCACGAGGAGCGTTAGGTTCACCGTCACCACCATGAGGTGTGTAGGGAGCGTTGGTTTCACCATCACCACCGTGGGAGTGTGTGTACCATGGACCGTTAGGGTCATCTTCACCACCGTGGGTGTGTGTGTACCAGGGAGTGGGTTCACATCACCACCGTGGGAGTGTGTGAACCAGGGGCGTTAGGTTCACCATCGTGGTGTCTGTGTGCCAGGGAGCTTTGGGTTGACCATCACCACCGTGGAGTGGTAAGGCGTTTGGTTCACCATCACCACCGTGGGAGTGTGTGTACCAGGGGCGTTTGTTTCACCATCACCAGTGTGGGAGTGTGTGTACAGGGGCGTTAGGTTCACCATCACCACCGTGGGAATGTGTGTACCAAGGGAAGTTAGGGTCACCATCGTGTGTGTGTGTACCTGGGGCGTTAGGTTGACCATCACCACTGTGGGTGTGAGTACCAGGAGTGTTAGTTTCCATCACCACCGTGGGAATGTGTGTACCAGGGCGTTAGTTCTCATCACCAGCGTGGGAGTGTGTGTGTCAGGGCGTTAGGTTCACCATCACCACCGTGGGAATGTGTATCAGGGAGGTGGGGTACCATCACATCGTGGAGTGTGTGCCAGGGGCGTTAGGTTCACCACCGTGGGAGTGTGTGTACCAAGGAGCGTTAGGTTCACCGCAGTGGGAGTGTGTGTACCAGGGTGTTGGTTTCACCATCGTGGTGTCTCTGTACGGGAGGTGGTTCCATCACCACTGTGTGAGTGTGTGTGACCAGGGGCGTGGGTTCACCGTCTCACCACCGTGGGAGTGTGTGTGCAGGGAGCGTTAGGGTCACCATCACCACCGTGGGGTGTGTGTTTCCAGGGAGTGTTGGGTTCACCATCACCACTGTGGGAGTGTGTGTACCAGGGAGAGTTGGGTCACCATCACCACCGTGGGAGTGTGTGTACCCAGGAGCGTAGGTTCACCACCGTGGGTGTGTGTGTTGGGGAGTTAGGGTCCACCATCGTGGGGTCTGTGTGCAGGGGCGTTGGGTTCCATCAGCAGTGGGAGTGTGTGTACCAGGGCGTTAGGTTCACCATCACCCCATGGGGTTGTGTGTACCAGGGGTGGGTTTCTCATCACCACCATGGGGTGTGTGTACCATGGAGCGTTAGGGTTCAGTTCACCACCTTGGGATGTGTTATTGTACCAGGGAGCGTTAGGTCACCATCACCTGTGGTGTGTACCAGGGGCGTTAGGTTCTCCACCGTGGGTGTGTGTGTACCAGGGAGCGTTGGGTTCACCATCACCACCGTGGGATGTGTGACCAGGGAGCGTTAGGTTCACCGTCACCACTGTGGGGTGTGTGTTCAGAGTGTTAGGTTCTTCACCACCGTGGGAGTGTATGCCAGGGAGTGTTAGGTTCACCATCACCACCGTGTGTGTACCGGGGAGAGTTAGTTTCACCATCACCTGTGGGGGTGTGTGTGCAGGGAGCGTTGGTTTCACCATAGTGGGTGTGTGTGTTCAGTGGGCGTTGGGTTTCACCACTGGTGGTGTGTGTAAGGGGCGTTGGTTCATCATCACCACAGTGGGAGTGTGTGCAGGGGCATTTGGGTTCATCTTCACCACTGTGGGTGTGTGTGTCAGGGGCGTTGGGTTCACCGTCACCACCGTGGGGTGTGTGTGCAAGGGGCGTTGGGTTACCTTCATCGTCTTGGGGTGTGTGTACCAGGGAGTGTTGGGTTCACCATCACCGTGGGAGTTGTTGTGTACCAGGGTGGGTTGTTTCCCATCACCAGCGTGGGAATGTGTTACTAGGGAGAGTTAGGTTGCATACTCGTGGGTTGTGTGTGTACCAGGGTTGGGTTCATGGTGGGTGTGTGTGTCAGGGGCGTTGTTCACGGTGTGTGTGTTAGGGTGTTAGGTTCACCATCACCACCGTGGGAGTGTGTGTGCCAGGGGTGTTAGTTTCACCATCGTGTCTGTGTACGGGGCGTTGGTTTCATCATCCTGTGTGTGTGTGTGCCAGGGAGCGTTGGTTCGCGTACCGTTTGTGTGTGTGTACCACGGTGGTTGGGTACACCATTACCACCGTGGGGTGTGTGCCAGGGGGTGTTGGGTTCATCACCACCGTGGCTGGGTGTGTGTGCCAGGGAGTTGGGTTCACCATCACCCCGTGGGTGTGTGTGCCAGGGAGCATTGGGTTCACCATCACCACCGTGGGTGTGTGTTCAATGGATCGTTGGTTCACCGTCACCACCGTGGGGTGTGTGCCAGGGGCGTTAGGTTCACCATCACCACCTTGTGGGTGTTTGTACCAGGGAGATTTAGGGTCACCATCACCATCGTGGGGTGTGTGTACTAGGGAGCGTTAAGCTCACCGCCGTGGGATGTGTTTGTCAGGGGCGTTGGGTTCACTGCAGTGGGGTGTGTGTACCTGGGGCGTTGGGTTCACCATCACCGTGGGGTGTGTGTACCAGGGGAGTGTTGGTTTCACTCGTGGTTGTCTGTGTGGCAGGGCGTTGGTTTCACCATACCACCGAGTGTGTGTGCGAGGCGTTAGTTTCGTCACCACCATGTGTGTGTACCAGGGGCGTTGGTTTCACCATCACCACCGTGGGGTGTGTGCACGAGGGCGTTGGGTTCACCGTCACCACCATGGGGTGTGTGTACCAGGGAGCGTTGGTTTCCCATCACCACCGTGGGAGTGTGTGTGTACCAGGGACCGTTAGGGTCATCTTCACCACCGTGGAGTGTGTGTACCAGGGGCGTTGGGTTCTCCACCACCGTGGGGAGTGTGTCCAGGGGCGTTAGGTTCACCATCGTGGGTGTCTGTGTGCCAGGGAGCTTTGGGTTGACCATCACCACCGTGGGGGTGTGTGCCAGGAGCGTTAGGTTCACCATCCCGTGGGGGTCGTGTGCCGGGGCGTTGGTTTCACCATCACCAGCGTGGGAGTGTGTGTACCAGGGGGCGTTAGGTTCACCATCACCACTGTGGGAATGTGTGTACCAGGGAGAGTTAGGGTCACCATCGTGGGTGTCTGTGTCCAGGGGCTGGGTTGACCATCACCACCGTGGGAGTGAGTGTACCAAGGGCGTTATGTTCACCATCACCACCGTGGGAGTGCGTGTACCAGGAGCGTTAGTTTCACCATCACCAGCGTGGGGTGTGTGTACGGGAGCGTTGGGTTCACCATCACCACCGTGGGAGATGTGTGCATCAGGGAGAGTTAGGGTCTCCATCACCATCGTGGGAGTGTGTGTACCAGGAGCGTTGGTTCACCGCCGTGGGGTGTGTGTGCCAGGGCGTTAGGTTCACGCGGTGGGAGTGTGTGTGCCAGGGGCGTTAGGTTCACCATCACCACTGTGGGGTGTGTGTGCCAGGGTGTTAGTTTCACCATCGTGGGTGTCTGTGTACCACGGGCGTTAGGTACACCATCACCACCGTGTGGAGTGTGTGTACCAGGGAGTGTTAGGTTCACCGTCACCACCGTGGCAGTGTAGGGGTGTTAGGTTCACCATCACCACCGTGGGAGTGTGTGTACCAGGGATGTTAGGTTCACCATCACCACCGTGGGAGTGTGTGTGACCAGGGCGTTAGGTTCACCATCACCACCGTGGGAATGTGTGTACCAGGGAGGTTTGGGTCTTCACCATCGTGGGAGTGTGTGTACCAGGGGCGTTAGGTTCACCGCCGTGGGGTGTGTGTACCAGGGGCGTTAGGTTCACAGCAGTGGGAGTGTGTGTACCAGGGGCGTTGGGTTCACCATCACCCCCGTGGGGGTGTGTGTACCAGGGGTGTTTAGTTTCATCATCGTGGGTGTCTATGTACCAGGGAGCGTTAGGTTCACCATCACCACTGTGTGAGTGTGTGTACCAGGGGCGTTGGGTTCACCGTCACCACCGTGGAGTGTGTGTACCAGGGGAGTTAGGTACACCATCACCACGTGGGAGTGTGTGCCAGGGGCGTTGGGTTCACCATCACCACCGTGGGAGTGTGTGTGCCAGGGGCGTTAGGTTCCATCACCACCTTGGGGGTGTGTGTGCCAGGGAGATTTAGGGTCACATCACCATCGTGGGGTGTGTGTACCAGGGAGCGTTAGTTCACCGCGTGGGAGTGTGTGTACCAGGGCGTTGGGTTCACGCAGTGGGGAGTGTGTGTACCAGGGGGTTGGTTCACATCACCACCGTGGGAGTGTGTGTACCAGGGGAGTGTTGGTTTCACCATCGTGGGTGTCTATGTGCCAGGGGCGTTAGGTTCACCATCACCACGTGGCGTGTGTGCCTAGGGAGCGTTGGGTTCACCGTCACCACCATGGGAGTGTTGTGTACCAGGGGCGTTAGTTACACCATCACCACCGTGGGGTGTGTACCAGAGGTTGTTAGGTTCATCTTCACCACCGTGGAGTGTGTGTGCCAGGGAGCGTTAGGTTCACCATCACCACGTGGTAGTGTGTGTTCAAGGGAGCGTTAGGTTCACCGTCTACCACCGTGGTGGTGTGTGTTCAGAGGCGTTAGGTTCACCACCTTGGGAGTGTTTGTGCCAGGGAGATTTAGTACCATCACCATCTTGTGAGTGTGTGTACCTGGGAGCGTTAGGTTCTCCGCAGTGGGGATTGTGTGTGCCAGGGCGTTGGTTCACCGCCGTGGGAGTGTGTGTACCAGGGGCGTTAGGTTCACCATCAGTGGGAGTGTGTGTGTGCCAGGGGTTGTTGTGGGGGTTGTGCCAGGGGGTTGTTGGTGTGGGTGTTGGTTCACCATCGTGGTGTCTGTGTGCCAGGGGCGTTATTTTCACCATAACGACCGTGGGAGTGTGCACGAGGGGCGTTGGGTTCACCGTCACCACCATATGGGGTGTGTGTACCGGGGCGTTAGTTTCACCATCACACCGTGGGAGTGTGTGTACCAGGAGGTTAGGGTCACCATCGTGGGTGTCTTGTCCCAGGGCTTTTAGGTTGACCATCACCACCTGATGCCAGGAGCGTTATGTTTCTCCATAACGATCGAGGCGTTGTGCACGAGGGGCGTTAGTTTCACCATCACCAGCGTGGGGAGTGTGTGTGCCAGGGGCGTTAGGTTCACCTCACCGCATTGGAATGTGTGTACAGGAGGTTGGGGACACCATCACCATCGATGGGAGTGTGTGTACCAGGGAGCGTTAGGTTCACCATCACCACCGTGGAAATATTGACCAGGGAGTTAGGGTCCTGTCACCATCGTGGGGTGTGTGTACCAGGGAGCTTTAGGTTCACCGCCGTGGGGGGTGTGTGTGTACCAGGGAGTCTGGGTTCACCGCAGTGGGAGGTGTGTGTACCAGGGCGTTGGGTTCACCATCACCCCAGTGGGGATGTGTGTACCAGGGTGTTGGTTTCACCATCGTGGGTGTCTGTGTGCCAGGGGCGTTAGGTTCACCATCACCACTGTGGTGTGTGTACCAGGGGGCGATAGGTTCACCGTCCTGTGAGGTGTGTGTACCGGGGGCGTTAGGTACATCACCACCGTGGTGTGTGTGTGCCAGGTTCTGTCACAGTCATTGGGTTCACCATCACCACCGTGGGAATGTGTGTGCCAGGGAGAGTTAGGGTCACCATCACCATCATGTGGTGTGTGTACCAGGGGGTTACACCAGTGGGTGTGTGTGTTTGCCAGGAGCGTTGTTCACAGTGGGGTGTGCAGGGCGTTAGGTTCACCATCCACCCCCGTGGGGTAGTGTGTACCAGGGTGTGTTTCTTTCATCGTGGGTGTCTATATGTACCAGGAAATTCTGGTTCTATGCTGTGTGAGTGTGTACCAGTGGGGTCTTCTTACCATCTGTGGATGTGCCAGGGCGTTAGGTTCTCCGTCTACCTGTTGTTGTTCCCGGGGCGTTATGTACACCATCACCACCGTGGGGTATGATATTGCTAGGGAGTGTTCTCCATCACCACCGTGTGTGGTAGTGTGCCAGGGGCGTTAGGTTCACCATCACCCCGTGGGGGTTTTGTGTACCAGGGCATTGGGGTTCACCATCACCACCGTGGGGTATGTGATTTCCAATGGAGGTTAGGTTCAGCGCTTATGGTGTGTGTGCCAGGAGCGTTAGGTTTACCATCTTACCTTGTGATATTTGGGTCTTGCATCCATCATTGAGTGTGTGAAACGTTAAGTTCACCTTACATGGGTGTATTCATCAGTGTCTCTCCAGGGGCGTTAGGTTCACCATAATACCGAGTGTGTTTCGAGGCGTTAGGTTCCGTATACCTGGAGTGTGTGTGCCAGGAGCGTTAATTTTACTATCCACTGTTAGGTGTGTGCCAGGGACCGTGGGTCATCTTCACCTACCGTGGGGTGTGTGTACAGGGTTAGGTTCACCATCACACAGTGTGTGTGCCAGGCCGTGGGGTTGGGTTCACCATCACTGGGGTGCGTGTACCAGGGGCGTTAGTTTCTGCCATCACCAGCGTGGGGTGTGTGTAGCCAGGGCGTTAGGTTCACCATCACCATTGTGGGAATGTGTGTGCCTGAGGGATTAGGGTTACCATCGTGGGTGTCTGTGTGCCAGGGCTTTGGGTTGACCATCACCACCGTGGGGAGTGAGTGCAGGGCGTTGGGTTCACCATCACCACTGTGGGGTGCGTGTACCAGGGACCGTTGGTTTCACCATCACCAGCGTGGGGTGTGTACCAGGGGCGTTGGTTCACCATCACCACCGTGGGAAATGTGTGTACCAGGGGAGAGTTGGGTCATCGCATCACCATCGTGGAGTGTGTGTGCCAGGGAGCGTTAGGTTCACCATCACCCAGTGGGAGTGTGTGTACCAGGGAGTGTTAGTTTCACCATCGTGGGTGTCTGTGTACCAGGGGCGTTGGGTTCACCATCACCACTGTGAGTTTGTGTGTACCAGGGCGATAGGTTCACCGTCACCACCGTGGGAGTGTGTGTACATCACAATTAATGTGTGCCAGGGGTGTTAGGTTCACCATCACCTGTGTGTGCGTTGGGTTCACCATCACCACCGTGAGGAATGTTAGCCAGGGAGAGTTAGGGTCACCATCACCATCATGAGTGTGTGCAGGGGCGTTAGGTTCTGCCGTGGAGTGTGTGTGTGCCAGGGCGTTGTTCACCGCAGTGGGTGTGTGCACCAGGGGCGTTGGTTATCATTGAGGAGGTGTGTGTACCAGGGTGTTAGTTTCACCATCGTGGGTGTCTATGTACCGGGGGCGTTGGTTCACCGTCACCACTGTTGAAGTGTTTGTACCACAGGCGTTAGGTACACCATCACCACCGTGGGGAGTCTGTGTTGGGTTCACCATCACCACCGTGGTGTGTGCAAGGGAGCGTTGGGTTCACCATCACCCCGGTGAGATGTGTGTGTGCAGGGGACGTGGGTTCACCATCACCACCGTGAGTGTGAGTTCAATGGACGTTAAGTTCACCGTCACCACTGGGGTGTGTACAGGAGCGTTAGGTTCTCATCTTGGGTGTTTGGGGTCTTCTCCATATCATGGGTGTGTGTGCTTGGGGCGTTAAGTTCACTGGGGGTGTGTGTTACCAGGGCGGTGGGTTTGGGTTCACCATCACCAGCGTGGGGTGTGTACCAGTGTTGGGTTCACCATCATTTGCTGGTGGCAGGGGCGTTAGGTTCATCACGAGGGTGTGCACGGGAGGGCGTTGGTTCACCGTCACCACCGATTGTGTGTACCAGGAGCGTTAGTTTCACCCTCACCACCGTGGGGTGTGTGTACCAGGGACCGTTGGGGTCATCTTCACCACCGTGGGAGTGTGTGTACCAGGGGCGTTGGGTTCACCATCACCACCGTGGAGTGTGTGTACCAGGAGCGTTAGGTTCACCATCGTGGGTGTCTGTGCCAGGGCTTTGGTTGACCATCACCATCGTGGGAGTGAGTCCCAGGGCAGGTTCGGTCACCACCACCGTGGGAGTGCGTGTACCAGGGCGTTAGTTTCCATCACCAGCGTGGGGTGTGTGTGCCAGGGGCGTTGGGTTCTCCATCACCACTGTGGGAATGTGTGCCAGGGAGGATTAGGGTCACCATCGTGGGTGTCTGTGCAGGAGCGTTGGGTTCACCATCACCACCGTGGGGTGAGTACCAGGGGCGTTATGTTCACCATCTGGGTGTGTACCAGAGAGAGTTTAGTGTTCACCATCCCCAGCGGGAGTGTTGTACGGGCGTTAGGTTCACCATCTCACGTGGGAATGTGTGTATGCAGGGATAGTTAGGGACACCATCACCATTGTGGTGAGAGTGTGTTGTACCAATTGGGGTGTTTGCCCTTAGTTCACTGGAGTGTGTGTGCAGGGAGCGTTAGGTTCACCATCACCCCCGTTGGGGTGTGTGTGCCAGGTGTTAGTTTCACCATCGGTGGTGTCTGTGCTCCAGGGGCGTCAGGTTCAACATCACCACTGTGTGTGTTTGTTGTACCAGGGCGTTAGGTTCACCGACACCACCTTGAGCATCCACGGAGCGTTAGGTACACCATCACCACCGTGGGAGTGTTGTGTACCAGGAGTGTTAGGTTCACCATCACCGTGGCAGTGTGTGTTCAGGGAGTGTGGGTCACCATCACCACCGTGGGAATGTGTGTACCAGGGAGAGTTAGGGTCACCATCACCATCGTGGGAGTGTGTTTGCCAGGGCGTTAGGTTCACCATCACCACCGTTGGAATGTGTGTACCGTGAGTTAGGGTCACCATCACCATCGCGGAGTGTGTGTACCAGGCGTTAGGTTCACCGCCGTGGGGTGTGTGCCAGGGGCGTTAAGTTCACCGCAGTGGGAGTGTGTGTACCAGGGAGCGTTAGGTTCACCATCACCCCCATTGGGGTGTGTGTACCAGGGAGTGTTAGTTTCATCATCGTGGGTGTGCTGCCATGGGCGTTAGGTTCACCATCACCACTCTGTGAGTGTGTGTACCAGGGGCGTTAGGTTCACCGTCACCACCCTGGGAGTGTGTGTACCAAGGAGAGTTAGGTACACCATCACCACCGTGGGAGTGTGTGTGCAGGGGTGTTGGTTCACCATCACCCCGTGGAGTGTGTGTACCAGGGGCATTAGGTTCACCATCACCACCGTGGGGTGTGTGTTCAATGGAGCGTTAGGTTCACCTCACCACCGTGGGGAGTGTGTGTACCAGGGGTGTTAGGTTCACCATCACCACCGTGGCAGTGTGTGTGCCAGAGCGTTAGGTTCACCATCACCCCCGTGGATGTGTGCCAGGGCAATGGGGTTCACCATCACCACCGTGGTAGTGTGTGTTCAATGGAGCGTTAGGTTCACCGTCACCACCGTGGGAGTGTTTGTACCAGGGGCGTTAGGTTCACCATCACCACCTTGTGATTGTGTTACCAGGAGATTTGGGGTCACCATCACCATCGTGGAGTGTGTGTGTACCTGGGAGCGTTAAGTTCACAGCCGTGGGTGTGTGTGTACAAGGGAGCGTTAGGTTCACCGCAGTGGGAGTATGTGTACCTAGGGCGTTAGGTTCACATCACCACCGTGGGGTGTGTGTATCAGGGAGTGTTAGGTTCACCATCGTGGGTGTCTGTGTACCAGGGGCGTTATGTTCACCATAACGATCGAGATGTGGGGGCGTTAGGTTCACCGTCACCACCATAGGAGTGTGTGTGCCAGGGGCGTTAGTATCACCATCACCACCGTGGGAATGTGTGTACCAGGGAGAGTTAGGGTCACCATCGTGGGTGTCTGTGTACCAGGGAGATTTAGGTTGACCATCACCACCTTGGGGAGTAAGTACCAGGGAGCGTTATGTTCACCATAACGATCGGGGGCGTGTTGTGTACCAGGGCGTTAGGTTCACCATCACCCGTGGAATGTGTGCCAGGGAGAGTTAGGGTCACCATCACCATCGTGGGGTGTGTGTGCAGGGAGCGTTAGGTTCACCGCCGTGGGAGTGTGTGTGCCAGGAGCGTTAGGTTCACCCCGTGGGAGTGTGTGTACCAGGGTGGTTTCACCATCGTGGGTGTCTGTGTGTACCAGGGGCGTTAGGTTCACCATCACCACCGTGGGAATGAGTACCAGGCGTTATTCACCATCACCACCATGGGAGTGCGTGTACCAGGGGCGTTAGTTTCCCATCCCCAGCGTGGGAGTGTGTGTACCAGGGAGCGTTAGGTTCACCATACACCGATGGGAATGTGTGTGTGGAGAGTTAGGGTCACCATCACCATTGTGGGAGTATGTGTGTACCAAGGGCGTTAGGTTCACTGATGGAGTGTGTATGCCAGGGAGCGTTAGGTTCACCATCACCCCGTGGGAGTGTGTGTACCAGCGAGTGTTAGTTTCACCATCGTGGTGTCTGTGTACCAGGGAGCGTTGGGTTCAACATCACCACTGTGTGGTGTGTGTGCCAGGGGCGTTAGGTTCACCGTCACCACCGTGGGAGTGTGTGTGTACCACGGAGGCGTTAGGTACACCATCACCACCGTGGGAATGTTATGTGCCAGGGTGTTAGGTTCACCATCACCACCGTGACAGTGTGTGTACCAGGGAGTGTTAGGTTCGCCATCACCACCGTGGGAAATGTGTGTGCAGGGAGAGTTGGGTCACCATCACCATCGTGGGAGTGTGTTTACCAGGGGCGTTAGGTTCACCATCACCAACGTGGGAATGTGTGTACCAGGGAGAGTTAGGTCACCATCACCATCGGGAGTGTGTGTACCAGGGGAGCGTTAGGTTCACCGCCGTGGGAGGTGTTGTACCAAGGCGTTAGGTTCAGCAGTGGGAGTGTGTGTGTCCAGGGGCGTTAGGTTCACCATCACCCCCATTGGGAGTGTGTGTATCAGGGGTGTTAGTTTCATCAACGTGGGGTGTCTATGTACCAGGGCGTTAGGTTCACCATCACCACTATGTGAGTGTGTGTACCAGGGGCGTTAGGTTCGTCACCAGCGTGGGAGTGTGTGTGCCAAGGAGGTTGGGTACACCATCACCACCGTGGGATTGTGTTGCCAGGGAGTGTTAGGTTCACCATCCCCCCGTGGGTGTGTGTACCAGGGAGCATTAGGTTCACCATCACCACCGTGGTGTGTGTTCAATGGAGCGTTAGGTTCACCGTCACCACCGTGGGAGTGTGTGTACCAGGAGCGTTGGGTTCACCATCACCACCTTGGGAGTGTGTGTTCCAAGAGTTACGGTCACCATCACCATCGTGGGGTGTGTGCCAGGGAGCGTTAAGTTCTCCGCCGTGGGAGTGTGTGTACCAGGGAGCGTTAGGTTCACCATCACCACCGTGGGAGTGTGTGTAACAGGGAGTGTTAGTTTCACCATCGTGGGTGTCTTGTACCAGGGAGCGTTAGGTTCACCATCACCACCAGGGGAGTGTGTGCGAGGAGAGTTAGGTTCACCGTCACCACTAGGAGTGTGTGTACCAGGGGCGTTAATTTCATTATCACCACCGGGAGTGTGTACCAGAGACCGTTAGGGTCATCTCCACCACCGTGGGAGTGTGTGTACCAGGGCGTGGGTTCACCATCACCACCGTGGGAATGTGTGTACAAGGGAGTGTTAGTTTCACCATCGTGGGTGTCTATGTACCAGGGAGCCTTGGGTTCACCATCACCTGTGTGAGTGTGTGTACCAGGGCAGTTAGGTTCACCGTCACCACCGTGGCAGTGTGTGTACCAGAGAGCGTTAGGTTCACCATCACAGTGGTGTGTGTACCAGGAGCATTGGGTTCACCATCCACCACCGTGGTAGTGTTTGTCAATGGGCGTTAGGTTCACCGTCACCACCGTGGGAGTGTTTGTACCAGGGAGCGTTAGGTTCACCATCCCACCTTGAGTGTGTGTACAGGGAGATTTAGGATATCACCATCGTGGAGTGTGTTACTGCGGACGTTAAGTTCTGCCGTGGGAGTGTGTGTGTACAAGGGGCGTTAGGTTCACATGGAGTATGTGTACCTAGGGCATTAGGTTCACCATCACCACCGTGGGAGTGTGTGTACCGGGGTGTTAGGTTCACCATCGTTGGGTTTCTTGTGTACCAGGGGAGCGTTATGTTCACCATAACGTCGGTGTGTGCGAGGGCGTTAGGTTCACCGTCACCACCATAGGGTGTGTACCAGGGAGCGTTAGTATCACCATCACCACCGTGGAGTGTGTGTACCAGGGAGTGTTAGGTTCACCATCGTGGGTTCTGTGTGCCAGGGAGCGTTATGTTCACCATAACGATCGAGGCGTGTGTGCAGGAGCGTTAGGTTCACCGTCACCACCATGGAGTGTGTGTGCAGGGAGCGTTAGTATCACCATCACCACCGTGGGAATGTGTGCCAGGGAGAGTTAGGGTCACCATCGTGGGTGTCTGTGTACCAGGGAGCTTTAGGTTGACCATCACCACCGTGGGAGTGAGTACCAGGGGCTATGTTCACCATAACGATCGAGGGCGTGTGTGCACGAGGGCGTTAGTTTCACCATCACCAGCG
Organism: Homarus americanus; assembly: GCF_018991925.1. NCBI lineage: Eukaryota > Metazoa > Arthropoda > Malacostraca > Decapoda > Nephropidae > Homarus > Homarus americanus. The sequence goes on along the minus strand of NW_024742251.1, from coordinate 7,485 downwards.
TGGGAGTGTGTGTGTACCATAGAGCGTTAGGTTCACCATCACCACGTGGAATGTGTGTACCAGGGAGAGTCAGGGTCACATCACTACTCGTGGAGTGTGTGTACCAGGGAACGTTAGGTTCACCGCGTGGAGTGTGTGTACCAAGGGCGTTAGGTTCACCCCGTGGGAGTGTGTGTACCAGGGAGTGTTAGTTTCACCATCGTGGGTTGTCTGTGTACCAGGGGCGTTAGGTTCACCATCACCACTGTGTGGTGTGTGTACCAGGGGGCGTGGGTTCACCGTCACCACCGTGGGATGTCTGTACCACGAAGCGTTGGTACACCATCACCTCCGTGGGGAGTGTGTGTCCAGGGAGTGTTAGGTTCACCATCACCACCGTGGCAGTGTGCCAGGGAGCGTTAGGTTCACCAACACCACCGTGGGGGAATGTGTGTACCAGGGAGTGTTAGGGTCACCATCACTATGGGTGAGTGTGTGTACCAGGGGCGTTAGGTTCACCATGGGTGAGTGTGTGCCAGGAGCGTTAGGTTCACCGCAGTGGGGAGTGTGTGTACCAGGGGTGTTAGTTTCACCATCGTGGGTGTCTATGTACAGGGGCGTTGGGTTCACCATCACCACTGTGTGAGTGTGTGTCCAGGGGCGTTGGGTTCCTGTCACCACCGTGGGGTGTGTGTGCCAGGGAGTTTAGGGTCACCATCACCACCGTGGGAGTGTGTACCAGGGTGTTAGGTTCACCATCGTGGGGTGTGTGTGCCAGGGGAGCATTAGGTTCACCATCACCACCATGGGAGTGTGTGTTCCAGGAGCGTTAGGTTCATCGTCACCGTGGGGGTGTGTGTGCCAGGGGCGTTAGGTTCACCATCACCACCGTGGGGAGTGTGTACCAGGGAGATTTGGGTTCACCATCACCATCGTGGGGAGTGTGTGTACCAGGGCGTTAGGTTCACCATCACTCGTGGGGGTTGTTTTACCAGGGAGCGTTAGGTTCACCTCACCGTGGGTGTGTGTACCAGGGAGCGTTAGGTTCACCATCACCACCGAGGGAGTGTGTTGAGAGCGTTAGGTTCACCGTCACCACCTTTGTGTGTGTACCAGGGAGCGTTAGTTTCATCATCACCACCGTGGGAGTGTGTACCAGAGACCGTTAGGGTCATCTCCACCACTGTGGAGTGTGTGTACCAGGGGGCGTTGGGTTCACCATCACACCGTGGGGAATGTGTGTACAAGGAGCGTTAGGTTCACCATCGTGGGTGTCTGTGTACCAGGGAAATTTAGGTTGACCATCACCACCTGGGGTGAGTACAGGGCGTTAGGTTCACCATCACCATTGAGTGTGTGTACCAGAGAGCGTTGGTTTCACCATCACCAGCGTGGGAGTGTGTGTGCCAGGGAGCATTGGGTTCACCACCGTGGGGTGTTACCACGGAGCATTAGGTTCCAATGGGAGTGTGTGTACAGGGATCGTTGGGTTCACCATCACCACCGAGGGAGTGTGTGTACCAGGGAGTGTTAGGTTCACCATCACACCGTGGGTGTGTGTACCAGGGAGCGTTAGGTTCACCATCACCACCGTGGGAGTGTGTGTACCAGGGGAGTTGGTCTACTTCACCATCGTGGAGTGTGTGTACCAGGGGCGTTGGGTTCAACCGTGGCAGGTGTGTGTGCAGGAGCGTTGTTCACCGCAGTGGGGAGTGTGTACCAGGGGCGTTGAGTTCACCATCACCCCCGTGGGGTGTTAGTTTCACCATCGTGGTGTCTATGTACCAGGGGCGTTAGGTTCACCATTACCACTGTGTGAGTGTGTGTACCAGGGGCGTTGGTTCACTCACACCACCGTTGAAGTGTGTGTACCAGGGGCGTTAGGTTCACCATCACCACCGTGGGGTGTGGTGCAGGGAGTTTGGGTTCACTCACCACCGTGGGAGTGTGTGTGCAGGGAGCGTTAGGTTCACCATCACCCCCGTGGAGGTGTTGTACCAGGGGCGTTGGGTTCACCATCACCACCGTGGGAGTGTGTGTAATGGAGCGTTGGGTTCACCGTCACCACCGTGGGGAGTGTGTGACCAGGGGGTTAGGTTCACTCATCACCGTGGTGTGTGTGTACCAGGGGTGTTGATTTCACCATCGTGGGGTGTGTTGTACCAGGGAGCGTTAGGTTCACCACATCAGTAGTGTGTTAGTGGGTGGGCGTTAGGTTCACTGCAGTGGGAGTGTGTGTACCAGGGAGCGTTGGTTGACCATCACCACTGTGATGTGTACCAGAGTGTTAGGTTCACCATCGTGGTGTCTGTGTGCTAGGGAGCGTTAGGTTCACCATCACCACCGTGGAGTGTGTGTACCAGGGAGCGATGGTTCACCGTCACACATGGGAGTGTGTGTACCAGGGAGCGTTAGTTTCACCATCACCGCCGTGGGTGTGTGTGTACCAGGAGCGTTAGGTTCACCATCACCACCGTGAGGTGTGCAGGGAGCGTTAGGTTCACCATCACCACGTGGGTGTGTGTGTACCAGGGAGCTTTAGGTTCACCATCACCACCGTGGGAGTGTGTGTACCAGGGAGTGGGTTCACATCACCACCGTGGGAGTGTGTGTACCAGGGAGCGTTAGGTTCACCATCGTGGTGTGTGTGTGCCAGGGAGCGTTAGGTTTACCATCACCACCGTGATGTGGTAAGGCGTTATGTTCACCATTACCACCGTGGGAGTGTGTGTACCAGGGAGCGTTGGTTTACCATCACCGTGGGGTTGTGCGGGGGTGTTGGGTTCACCATCACCACCGTGGGAGTGTGTGTACCAGGGAAGTTGTGTTCACCACCGTGTGTGTGTGTGCCGAGGGCGTTGGGTTCACCATCACCACCGTGGGAGTGTGTGTACCAGGAGCGTTAGGTTCACCGTCACCACCGTGGGGAGTGTGTGTGCCAGGGCGTTGTTCTCATCACCACCGTGGGAGTGTGTGTACCAGGGCGTTAGGTTCACCGTCACCACGTGGGAGTGTGTATCAGGGTGGTTGGGTTCACCATCACCACCGTGGGAGTGTGTGTGCCAGGGAGCGTTAGGTTCACCACCGAGGAGTGTGTGTACCAGGGCTTTAGGTTCACCACCGTGGGAGTGTGTGTACCAGGGCGTTGGTTTCACCATCGTGGGTGTGTGTGTACAGGGTCTTTTGGTTTGCTTCACCACCGTGGGGTATGTGTGTACCAGGGGCGTTGGTTCACCATCACCGTGGGGAGTGTGTGTGCATGGAGCGTTGGGTTCACCTTCACCACCGTGGGAGTGTGTGTACCAGGGAGCGTTAGGTTCACCATCACCACCGTGGGGAGTGTGTGTACCAGGGGGCGTTAGGTTCACCATCACCACCGTGGGAGTGTGTGTACCAGGAGCGTTAGGTTCACCACCGTGGGAGTGTGTGTGCGTGAGTGTTGGTTCACCGTCGGGGTGTTTGTGCCAGGGAGCGTTAGGTTCACCATCACCACCGTGGGAGTGTGTGTACCAGGAGCGTTAGTTCCTCACCACGTGGGAGTGTGTGTACCAGGGGCGGTTAGTGGTTCACCAGCGTGGGAGTGTGTGTCGGGCTGGGTTCCGTGCCATCGTGGGTGTGTACCAGGAGGCGTTATTTTCTTCACACCGTGGTGTGTACCAGGACCGTTGGGTCATCACCACCGTGGGGGGTGTGTGCAGGACGTTGGGTTCACCATCACCAGTGGGGTGTGTGTACCAGGGAGCGTTAGTTTCACCATCACCCCGTGGGGTGTGTGTGTCAGAGTGTTAGGTTCTGTCACCATCGTGGGTGTGTGTGCCAGGGAGCGTTAGGTTCACCATCACCACCGTGTGTGTACCAGGAGGATGGGTTCACCATCACCAGCGTGGGAGTGTGTGTACCAGGGAGCGTTAGATTCACCATCACCAATGTGGGAGTGTGTGTACCAGGGGAGTTAGGTTGCTCACCACCGTGGGAGTGTGTGTGCCAGGAGCTGGGTTGATTATCACCATCGTGTGAGTGTGTACCAAGGACTTTGGGGTTATTCATCACCGTGTGGGTGTGTGCCAGGGAGCGTTATGTTCACCATCACCGCTGTGGGGAGTGCGTGTACCAGGGGCGTTAGTTTCACCATCACCAGCGTGGGGTGTGTGTACCAGGGGCGTTGGGTTCACCATCACCCGTGGGATGTGTACCAGGGAGAGTTAGTTTCACCATCACCATCGTTGGAGTGTGTGTACCAGGGAGACGTTAGGTTCACGCTGTGGGTGTGTGTGTACCAAGGAGCGTTGTTCACGCAGTGAGTGTGTGTTCCAGGGAGCGTTAGGTTCACCATCACCCGTGGGAGTGTGTGTACCAGGAGTGTTATTTTCACCATCGTGTCTGTGTACCAGGGCAGCGTTAGGTTCTCCATCACCACTGTGTGAGTGTTTGTACAGGGGCGTTAGGTTCACCGTCACCACCGTTGTGGGATGTGTGTACCATGGGCGTTAGGTACACCATCACCACCGTGGGGTGTGTGCCAGGGAGTGTTAGGTTCTCACCACCGTGGTGGGTGTGTGTACCAGGGAGCGTTAGGTTCACCATCTTGGGTGTGTGTACCAGGGGAGTTAGGTTCACCTAATCACCTGGGTGTGTGTACGAGGGAGCGTTGGTTTAGTCACTGCCGTGGGGTGTGTGCCAGGGAGCGTTTGTTTCACCTCAAGGGGGGGGTGTGTGTGTCAGGGAGCGTTGGGTTCATCTTCACTCGTGGGGTGTGTGTACCAGGGGGTGTTGGTTTCACCATCGTGGGTGTGTGTGTACAGGGGAGTTGGTTCTGTCACCACCGTGGGAGTAGGTGTTAATGTGCCAGGAGCGTTAGAAGTTCACCGCCGTGTGAGTGTGTACTTGAGGAGCGTTAGGTTCACCGCCGTGTGAGTGTGTGTGCCAAGGGAGCGTTAGGACTGCCAGCAGCACCGTGGGTGTGTGTGCCACGGGCGTTGGGTTCTCATCACTACCGTGGAGTGTGTGTACCAGGAAGAGTTATGTTTACCATCACCACCGTGGGAGTGTGTGGACCAGGGAACGTTAGGTTCACCATCACCACCTTGGGAGTGTGTGTACCCAGGGAGCGTTAGGTTTGCCATCACCCACCGTGGGGTGTGTGTTCCAGGGGCTTTAGGTGCACGGTCACCACCAAATAGGAGTGTGTGTACCTGGGGCGTTAGTTCATCACCACCGTAGGGTGTGTGTACCAGAGGTGTTAGGTTTACCACCGTGGGAGTGTGTGTACCACAGGTTTGGGTTGGCTCACCTGTGGGTGTGTGTGCCAGGGAGTTGTTGGGTTCACTGTCACCACCGTTGGGGTGGTTTTCCAGGGGTGTTTGGTTTCACCGTCCTGGCGTGGGGGTGTGTGTGCCAGGGGGCGTTGGTTTACCATCACCACCGTGGGGAATGTGTGTACAAGGGGAGTTGTTTCTGCATCGTGGGTGTCTGTGTGCCAGGGGTTTGGGTTGACTATCACCACCGTGGGGTGGTGGTCGAGGGCGTTATGTTCTATCACCACCGTGGGAGTGTGTGTGCCAGGATAGTTAGTTTCACAATCACCAGCGTGGGGTGTGTGTGCAGGAGCGTTGGTTCACGATCACCATCGTGGGAGTGTGTGTACCAGGGAGAGTTATGTTCGCATCACAATGTGGGAGTGTGTGTGCCAGGGGGCGTTAGGTTCACCGCCGTGGGAGTGTGTGTGTGCCAGGGCGTTAGGTTCACCGGTGGGGGTGTGTGCCTGGGGTCGTTAGGTTCACCATCACCCCAGTGGGGTGTGTGTGCCAGGGTGTTGGTTTCACAATCGTGGGTGTCTTGTACCGGGGGCGTTGGGTTCCATCACCACTGTGTGAGGGTGTGTGTGCCAGGGGCGTTGGGTTCACCGTCACCACCTTGGGGGTATGGGCGTTAGGTGCACCATCACCACGTGTGGTATTGTGTGTACTAGGGAGTGTTTGGTTCACCGTCACCCCGTGGGAGTGTGTGTGTGAGGGCATTAGGTTCACCATCACCACCGTGGGAATGTATTGTTCAAGGGAGTTTGTGTCTGTCACCATCGTGGGAGTGTGTGTGCCAGGGGCGTTAGGTTCACGCCGTGGGGAATTATTATTATTGTGCCAGGGCGCTGTTCACCAGTGGGAATTATTATTGCCAGGGCGTTAGGTTCTAATCACCCCGATAAGTGTACCAGTGAGTGTTAGTTTCACTATCGTGGGTGTCTATGTACCATAGACGTTAGGTTCACCATCACCACTGTGATTATTGTGTACCAGGGAGCGTTAGGTTCACCATCACCACCGTTGATTATTATTGTGCCACAGGCGTTAGGTACACCATCACCACCCGATGAATTATTGTGTACCAGGGGAGTGTTAGGTTCACCATCACCACGCTGGCAGTGTGTACCAAGGGGCGTGGGATTCACCTTCACCCCCGTGGGGAGTGTGTACCAGGGAGCATTAGGTTCACCATCCATACCCAATGGGGAGTGTGTGTTCAATGGGCGTTAGGTTCACCGTCTGCCACCGTGGAGTGTGTGTGCCAGGAGCGTTAGGTACCATCACCACCTTGGGAGTGTGTGTGCCTGGGGAGCTTTAGGTTCTACCATCACCACCGTGGGGAGTGTGTGTACCAGGGAGTGTTAGGTTCACCATCGTGGGTGTCTCTGTACCAGGAGCGTTGGGTTCACCACCAACCGCCAGTGTGTGCATGTGAGGGAGCGTTGGGTTCTGTCACCCCCCTTAAGTGTGTGTACCAGGGAGCGTTGGTTCACCATCACCACCTTGGAGTGTGTGTACCAGGGACCGTTAGGGTCATCTTCACCACCGTGGGGAGTGTGTGTGCCAGGGGCGTTAGGTTCTGTCACCTGCGTGGGGTGTGACCATGCCAGAGACGTGGGTTCCACCATCATTGGTGTCTGTGTGCCAGGGGAGCTTTAGGTTGACCATCACCACCGTGGGTAGTACCAAGGAGCGTTAGGTTCACCATCACCGTGGAGTGCGTGTGCCAGGGCGTTGGTTCACCATCACCAGCGTGGGAGTGTGTGTGTGCCAGGGGCGTTAGGTTCACCATCACCACCGTGGGAATGTGTGTGCCAAGGGAGTTGGGGTCACCATAACCATCGTGGAGTGTGTGTGCCAGGAGGATTAGGTTCACCTCCCGTGGGAGTGTGTGTACAAAGACGTTAGGTTCACCACCCAGTGGGGCGTGTGTTCAGGGAGCGTTAGGTTCACCATCATCACGTCAGTGTGTGTACCAGGGGTAGTTTTACCATCGTGGGTGTCTTGTGTACCAGGGGAGCGTTTGGTTCACCATCAACACTGTGGGGAGTGTGTGCCGAGGGAGTTAGGTTCTCGTCACCACCGGGGAGATGTGTGCCATGGAGCGGGTCGTGCACCATCACCACCGTGGGAATGTGTGTGTGCCAGGGAGAGTTAGGTTCTGCGTCACCACCGTGGGGTGTGTGCCAGGGAGCGTTGGGTACAC
>NW_024742250.1:0-14787 GCF_018991925.1 Homarus americanus | reverse complement strand
GGGATTCCACGCCCTTCCCAGTCGGTGGGTCCTGATGCCTTCCGTTGCCAACTACCGGATGGTATCATTCTCCACCTCCCAGGATGGGTGTGAATGGGAGATGGGGGGATTCCACGCCCTTCCCAGTCAGTGGGTCCTGATGCCTTCCGTTGCCAACTACAGGATGGTACCATTCTCCACCTCCCAGGATGAGATGATTTGATTTTGCCGCTTGCAGCGGCGAGGATAGGGGATGGGGGGCGGGGGATTCCACGCCCTTCCCAGTCGGTGGGTCCTGATACCTTCTGTCGGCGCCTGACGGATGATACCATTCTCCACCTCCCAGGAAGGGCGAGGATGGGGTTGGGGATGGGGGGGGATTCCACGCCCTTCCCAGTCGGTGGGTCCTGATACCTTCCGTCTGCGCCTGACGGATGGTACCATTCACCACCTTCCAGGATGGGCAAGGATGGGGGAGGGGGATGGGGGGGATGGGGGGGGGATTCCACGCCCTTCCCAGTCGGTGGGTCGTGATACCTTCCGTCTGCGCCTGACGGATGGTGCCATTCATCACCTCCCAGGATGGGCTGTGAGGATGGGGGGATTTTTTATTTTTTTTATTTTATCTTTTTTTTGGGGGGGGGGGATTCCTCACCCACCCCTTCATCCTCTCACCCTTTCCAGTCAGTGGTTCTTGGTACCTTCTGTTGTTGGCTGACGGATGGTACCATACTCCACCTCCCAGGATGGGTGAGAGGATGATGGGTGTGGGTGGGGGGTTATTGACGGGATGTCCTACCCTACCTAACCTTACCTTACACCACCCCACACCACCCTACCCAACACTTCACCACCCAACACTACACCACCCGACACCACACCTACCCGAGAGTTTAGTTAATAAGTGATGAACTGGCTTGGCCTTGCCTCGATCTGGTACTGGAGGAGCTAGATAGAGGTACTTACTGTACTTCGTCGTGTCACAGGCAGGGGAATTACTATCGACTTTTTGGAAGGTCTATTTATGTTACATTAGCTGTTTTTCCTGTTTTTCTTTAATAATTCATATATTTACGCAGTCAACCTCCAAAAGTAGACGTTTATTAACATAGAGATATAATGGGGCACTCCGTACAACATTCAAGCTATGTGGGCGTGTATGACTTGTCTCCTTGTGTACATGACTCTCGTGTGTGTGTGTGTGTGCGTGTATGACTGTCTTGTGCATATGACTGCCATGTATGTGTGTGTGTATGACTATCTTGTGTATATGTCTGTTGGATTCTCAAGTCTTTGTCCACTAAATTCCCTCACCTAAACCTTCTCCATTACCACACCCCTCATCCCCCACCCTCCACCCTCACCCCGCCAACCCCCATCCCCCACCCTCACTCCCCCCACCCTTACCCCCAAATGGCGAATTCATCTACTGTAAGTCACTCTTTTAAATTGGGGCATTAAAAAAACAAAAAAGCGTCAAAACAACAGAGACTCGACCGGCTCACTACCTACCATGTTGATTGCCCGCACAAGATGGACGAACAGACAGAATCTCATAAAAATAAAGTTCTTTTTTTTTCGCCCCCCAGGCTCCGTTGTGGGTCGTTTGACCTGTGCCCGGGTTGGCTAATTCCCGTAAAAAAACCACACACAAGAGAGAGATAGAGGAGAACACAATATCAACATTGAAGTGACTTAGTAAATCATCCTTCCATTTCATTTCCAGGAACAACTTCAGTTCTCCACGAGGTTCACAACATTACCCGTGGAAAGCCATCGTTATTGGAACATGGGGAAATTTCGTCCGGGAACTATTTTTGAAACCAAAAGAAAGAAAATTGATTTGGATGGACATAAAATGTATAAATCTGCAAAGGAATAATATTTGTTATACGATATACTCCATACAGAACAGCACATGCAGAATTGTATTGTTCTTTTTAAAAGCGGTCCATGTTTGTGTACGAAAAATGCCGCCAGCCTCTACTTGTCTCATCGCCGTTTATATCCTCCAAATTCGCCTAACCATCATAAAAGGTAAGCCTTTAAGATAACTTATACAACTAATTTATGTGTAGAAATGTATTGAAATCAAATTGAACTTAAAAAAAGTCGTAAATGGTCTATTTGAAGAGTGGTGAGAACAGCTTCCTCTGGGATGATGAATGACGTCCTTTATCAGAATTTATATCGACCCAATTTTCGTAATGAGCGCAATTAATAACAGTCCAGCACTACCAAAATAATCATTTCCTTAGTATAATTACTTATTAGCCTAGATTTCATATTTTAATAAGTCCAAATATGCCAGTACCCTACCCTACACTCGCCTACACCACAGCACACTACCATACAGCACTTCCATACCCGAGTGATCAGTTGTGAGTAACTGGCTGGGCCCAGCCTCGAACTGGTTCCGGCGGTGCTAGACGTAGTTCGTCATGCCACCGCCAGGGGTCTACTATCGGATTTTCTGAAGGTTCTTTTATGTTACATTTGTTGGTTTTGTTGTTTTTCTTTAATAATTCATATATTTACGTAGTTTTTCTGAGGATTTGTATGAATTTATACTCAAATAGCAGTTACAATTGTATTGACGCTGTGTGGCCCTTTTGCAGCCAATCTTGGCTAATAACTCAAGATAAAGAAGGAATCGCCGTAAATAAGAAGGTCCGGCGCTCTTCTCAGGCTCGACCGCTGTCACCCAAACTGAAACAGACAAAACATTGACTCACCACGTAACCATAACGTATCTGATTGAGTTGTTAAGCAACAGGAACACTTTGGTAAAAGAAGAAATAATAACAACTTGTAGGAATCTCTCTGTCTGTCTGTTGGTCTCTGTCTGTGTGTGTCTCAGTCTCTGTCTGTCTTTGTATCTCAATCTCTGTCTGTGTGTCTGTGTCTGTTTCTGTCTGTCTGTCTCTGTCTGTTTGTCTCAATCTCTATCTGTGTTTGTCTTTGTCTGTCTGTCTCTGTCTGCCAGACAGACATAAACTGAAACAGACAAACAGACAGATATTGAGACACAAAGATAAATAGACTGAGAGACACACAGGCAGAGACACTCACACACAGACAGAGACCAACAGACAGACGGACAGAGATAGTCAGACAGACAGACAGAATGCGAAAGGTAGACAGGCAGAGGCAGACATACAGATAGACAGTCAGGCAGGGACCTACATTGTGAGAAAGATATGACAGGCAGAGAAAGACGCAGAGACACACAGTCAGACAGAGACAGACAAAGTGAGAATGACAGACGGAGTGAAGAAGACAGACAGAGTGAGAAAGACAAACAGAGCGAGAAAGAATGACAGAGAGACAGACAGGGTGAGAAAGACATACAGACAGACAGACATATAGTCAAAGTGATAAAGATAGAACAGACATACAGACAGATAGACAGAGACAGTCAGACCAAATGACAGACGGACAAAGACAGTTAGACAAACAGATATAGACAAAATGAGACTGTCAGACAGACAGATAACGAATGAGAGAAAGACATAGACATACCGACACAGAAATAGACAGACAGAGACAGACACTCAGACAGACATACAGAGACTGACAGACAGACACACAGAGACTGACAGACAGACATAAAGAGACTGACAGATAGACAAACAGAGACAGACGGAGACAGACACAGAGAAACAAAGAAAGATAGACAGAGACACACACAGACAGCAAACAGACAGACAGACAGAAGGAGAGGGACAGACAGAAACAGAGAGACGGAGACGGAGACTAACACAGACGAAAGAGACAGACAGACAGAGACAGTCAGACAGACGGGCAGAAACACTCTGTCTGTCTGTCTGTCGGTTTCTGTGTGTTTGTCTTTCTTACAATATCGGTCTCTGTCTCTCCAGCTGTCTCTGCCCGATTGCCTTTCTCACTCTGATTGCCTGTCTGTCCGTCTGCCTATCACTGTCTGTCTGTCTATCTCTGTGTATCTGTCGCTCTATGCCTGTCTGTGTTTTCTCTTGTATGAATGTCTCTATGTCTGTCTGACTATCTCTGTCCGTCTGTCTGTTGGCCTCTGTCTGTCTGTGTGTATCTCTCGGTCTCTGTCTGTCTCTCTCATAATTCAGATGAAAATTATGCCAACACAAAAATATATTTTACATACATAACAATAATATGTTTATACGTGAATCTGTATTACATAAAATAGATGATGTAAGAAATACAAAGGCGCTGATTTTCCAACTGAAAGGCGCGATAAAAGCAGCTTTCCTTATGCACGAGACACAACAAACAAATAATGTAATATATAGTCAAAGCAGATGCGAGTTGGAATTGAGGCAGAACAACCAGAAAAATGTTCCAAGTATTTCTTGTTTTACCAAAGTGTTCCTGTTCCTTTTTATTTACAATGACATCCCGAAGATGGCATTGATCCCTGCACTGCCCTTAACTGGGTGGTGATGTTGGGAGCTGTCATCTCGACCTTAACTATGACATCCCGACTATGACATCCCGACAATGACATCCCGAAGATGACATTGATCCCTGCACTGCCCTTTACTGGGTGGTGATGTTGGGAGCTGTCACCGGAAAACATCCCCCACATCCCGCAGCCGGTGGCGGCGGTACCATCCACCAAGCGCGGCCCGGAAGGTATCAGGACCCACCGATCGAAGCGGGCGTAACCCCATCCCCTGCCACCCATCTCGCTCATTCCGGTGGAGGAAGGCGGCACCATCTGTCGGGCGCAATAAAGCGGCATCACGAATTCGTCGACTGAAGCGCGGGAATTCCCCAACCCCATCTCGCTCATCCTGAGGCGCAGAAAACGACCGTTAGGCGCCGACGGAAGGTATCAGAACCCACTGACTGGGAAGGGCGAGGAATCCCCCCATCCCCCTCCCCATTCCCCACCCCATCCTCGCCCATCCTGGAAGGTGGTGAATGGTACCATCCACCAATTGCCAACGGAAGGTATCAGTACCCACCGACTGGGAAGGGCGTGGAATCCCCCCCATCCCCATCTTCACTTTCATTCTCGCTCGATTTCCCCCTGCGGGCCCGACCTCATCATTATAATTCAACAACCATTGACAATATTACTGATTGCTGTCTTGGCAGTCCCGGAAGAAGTCTCTCTCTCTCTCTCTCCATTCCCCCAAACCCCTCAAAACCTCAATATTTCTCTAAAATTAGTTTTCAAGTTTACAAATTTTACTGAAAACAGAAAGAGAAAACGAGCTAAAAGCTATGGTGGTGGGCGAGGATAGGGGGTAAGGGGAGGGGAGGTGGAAGGGGAGGGAAGGTGGAAGGGGAGGGAAGGTGGAAGGGGGGTTCAATTGTGGCAGTGATTGTCCTGTACATACCAGACTCCCATTCGGAAAAAACAAACACATTCGGGTTTAAATTAACACCGTTGCACGATGGTGAAACTCCTGGTCCCTAGACGAGGTTCACGAGAGAGAGAGAGAGAGAGAGAGAGAGAGAGAGAGAGAGAAAGAGTTCACACATCTATCTATATTCCTGTATGCTCTACTTTCCACGTACTGCCTGAACACACACACACATCAGCTTACCTGCTTACGTGCCGTCATGCCTGCAGGAACCACTTTTAGTTACATAAAAAGGACCAGCCTCACTTTGAAGCAATTCCCGCTTTGATAGAAAGACCACTGGTGAAATGTGTCACTAGATCTGACATATCTTGACCTCGGATCTAACTTCCAACAACCAGCCAACGTCAGTCCTACAGGAAATCCTCAACTTTCCACTGGTTTACTCACCTCCGGCTGTCTTAGACTGACTGACAGACATTCATTTCCATCACAACATTCTTGCCACCTCACTGATGAAGGGAATAAATATATGTTCGTTGAGACTTACTCGATGTTGCCTGTAATGACATGCACGACAATTGCAATAGTGGAATTAGTAGTAGTAGTAGTCTTTGTTGCCGTGATAGTAGTGGCTGTATCAATAGGTGTAGTATTTGTAGCAACAGTAGTTGTAATCGTTAAAAGTGGTAGCAGTAGTCGTAGTAATTGTAGCAGGAGCAATAGTAGTAAAGTAGCTGTAGTAATAGTAGCAATAGTTGTAGTAGTACTAGTAATAACAATATGAACAGCATGCTTTTCCTAACCTTTCATTACTTGTCAGTTAAAGAGAAATGTGTTGTGTCAGCGTCAGGCACCAAGCCGATAAACACCTTATAACGCACTTATGACAACTGACCACGACCACTACCAGGTAACTTGGCGGTAAAGATACGAGTTTCAATTAAGTGTTTTGAGTTGGCCGGCCATTAATCTTGCCCAGGGAAGCCAGGAAACGCATATTTATTGAGACAAGAAAAAGGACTGAGCTTCGGGGTTTCCAAATTGCATGTTTTCTCTGGTACGAAATGAAATGCATTTAAACAAATTTTCCACAGGATATTTTATATAGTCGGGGATATATTAATGGTTGGTATATATGAAAGAGAGGGCCTACACATTCCTAAATTGGACTGGTACACTAAAGCACCTTGTACGGGTTTAGTGAACTCATGAAAACCACAGTTTTATTTCACTAACTGACGTTTTAATAGGTCACCTTTCCCATGAATCTTTTTCTCATGTGTAGATAGATTTGATTTTATATATATATATATTTATATATATATATATATATATATATATATATATATATATATATATATATATATATATATATATATATATATATATATATATTTATTTATTTATTTATTTATTTATTTATTTATTTATTTATTTATTTATTTATTTATTTATTTATTTATTTATTTATTTATTTTCATGTCTTATTTTTTTTAAAGTCTGTAAGTACATTTCACATATTAAACCACATGAAAACAAATGTAGTTTCTAATTTATAAATCTGAAAGATTATTTAAGCTAGAAATAAATTCACAATGCAGCTGCGATAATACTAATTAAACTCGTTTCCCGGGATAAAGAGCCTCGCTGATCCAAGAAGTGGGGTTGACCCTATGTATGATCAAATTACATGGACGGTTCTGAAATAATACTTTAAAATTTCGGAACTTTCTCAAAATCTTTATGACAACATAGGCTTCGTGATATAATAGTAAGATCACACAATCATACCACAGGAGCCCAGGTTTCGTTGTTTAACACCCAAATAGCATGGCTGGTGCTGGACCACCCTAGCAGCACGCGGCAGGTGAAATATGCAGGTTGTGGGTTGCAACATAGTGCTGTGGGTATAGATTAGGTTACGTTAGGCTTTTACCACAATAAAAGTTATTTGAATCTGGCCACCAGTCTGGTCTCCGGGTTACGGAGAAACAACAGTGAAGACGACAAGAGGGAAAAATCATCAACACGATCTTTTACAATAAAACGAAGCCTGAATGGCCCTTGGTCACTACCCTGCTGTATCACAACCTGCAGGTTACAGCTACATAGCATGTACAAACTGCAGGTGCAGAAGTAAGAACAAGTCGTAAGAGTTACGTCAAATGTATAACACGTGGCGTCCCGGACTACTTTTACGGCTTCGCAAACGGAACCAGATACCCAGAGCCTTAAAAATTAGGCGTCTTTGGGCTTACAGGGCTCCGTTGACAGAACCCTAAAACGGGTGTTCCCTTACGGCCCCGTCAATGTAAATAGCTTGCCATCTAGGCATCTACATAATCTGTCCGTCTTCAGTATATCATTAATGATAACATTTTATTGTGGATAAGCTTGGTTTGAAAGTCAGGTTAGAGAGATTTGGCTCAAAATACGCTACGTTAATGTTATATTAAGTTGAATTTAATTAAGCTTAAGTGTGACTAAAATTAGGAGAGATTAGGTTATGGTTATGTGCAATGAAATAAGAGGCCAGGCCAGGGACAAATACCAGGCTAGCCTCAGATTTAGGTTTCAGTTAACAGTATTACACAGACACAAAGCTAATAATCACTATCTTAAAAATTATAAACGGTCTGTGACTAAAATTTCACACCAATATCACCGGTCTACTGTTTATGGACATTTCAAACTTAGTGGCTACGCATTTCAATCTATCATCAAGAGTAAAATGTGACTACCCTAATATTCGTGCAACTGGCTGATACTGAACTCTAATATAAAACTCCTTAGTACGATAACAACAATGCCATCTTACTCAAGAGAATAGGTCATCTTATTCCAAGGGTTAAGACAACACAAGGGATTAAGTTACCGTACTGTGAGCAAGGAGTTAAAATATATTACTAAATTGGTAATGCGGAGTTAGTTACTCAGGTTCGAATCGTACTCATGGGGTTAAACATCATTACGACTTGCTAGTGTATGATTAAAATATATGATTCTTAGTTAGTCATCTGAGGTCAGGAGTGACGAAAAGCAAGTGACTTAGCAACTGTTTTACGATAATATTCTACTATTAACGGCTAAACTTCTAAATAAGTGTACAAGTAAACACGAACCCTAGTGGCCATAATTATGTTTAGTACGATACTAGTAGAATGCTAATACGTATACTATGAATCGAAGATTGTATGTACAATTTTCTGTAATGTATATACTGTACAGTATTCTATAAAACGTGTATATCCAATTAGTTGCAGACACATAAAGTAAGATTGAAAGGCTATTCATAGGTAAATCTAGCAGTTATACACAATATAATGTGAAAATCCCCTGACATGATTTGAAGGTATATGAGAATTCCTTATGCACTATGAGCACCTTCAGCAGGTGTACAATGTTAACAACCTAGGCAAGTAATAATACTATTTTATAAAACTGATTTAGTGAAATATTAAACAAGATCGCATTAAACACCAAGAGAGATGGCGAATTTCAGCCAGTGATTCATTGGTGTAAACCCATATCACAAAAACTCATCGAAACCAAGTCAAAACCCAAACATCCTTCATGTGTTGGGGAATGAGTTACACAAGTTCTATAACACTTGTTACCAAGGTTTAGTGATCAATGATGGTAAATGAGATTTATGATTAGGAAAAAAAAGTAGAATTTATACCAAATTAATTTGTTGAAGGATATAACAAATCATTCGCAGTTTTCCTTTATCGCTGGATAAAGGCATGCCGAAAAAAGTCAAGGAATAAATATATGAAGTAAAGTCCTCATATGGTGGTTTAATTATAGTATCTGGTAACAACTCACTCTTACGTAATTTATACACTCAGATATTTCAATGTTCATACTGAAATTAAAACAGCCGAAAATAAAATAACAATAAATTAATGTAATGTGAAATACGTGGAAAGACAAATTAAGTACAATAAGAATATAACAAATAAAGCTATAATTCAGTTTTGGGCGACTATTAAAAGGGGGATATAAAAGCACCAAATAAATATCAATAAAGTTTATAGCATTTAACCTTTGCAACCAAAAACGTTGTCTATACTGTACGATTTTCTATGAAGGAATCTATTCTTAGGTTAACTATACTAGCTGACCACCACTAGGAAAATGACACCAGTTACAGGTCTGTCGGCAGAGCTTAATAACTAAGGTATTCTGCTGTTATGCACCCTAACACTGGGGCCTTTTAATTAACTTCCATTTCCGTTAGTATTGTCTTTCCTCGTTTTGAACTTAATGTAAACTGACTTTGCAGAGGAACTGCGTTTATAAAAGTCAGACATATTAATTTATTGCTAGATGATATTACACCTTAGATGACAATAGAGGCATCGCCCATATAAGACTGACAGATAAGTAACAGACACGCCTTTGATGGATTGGTCATGACTTGACAGATACAACAATTATTATGAATTTGATATAGACAAGCAACACAGGCAATGCCCGAGCACATCATGATGATAAGGAATAATAGTGGGCAAATTTTCTCCAAGAATTACCACGGCAACAACAGTACGCCTGGCGGCTATCGATGAGCGGTAACACAGGCACGTCACAACACCGCGACAGAGCGGGTAACACAAAGACGCCCATACATTTGATGGTGGGTAACAGCACTGATGACAAGTAACACAGGCACGCCCATACACTGATGACAAGTAACACAGGCACGCCCATACACTGATGACAAGTAACACAGGCACGCCCATACACTGTTTAATTACGATTTGAAACGAAATCTTCCTGGTCTCAAATTAGAATGCATAATTTCAAAATTTTAAATTTATCGAAAGAAACCTTGCCTCCTTACTAACAAAAACGATAATATGAGGAATTTAGCGATTAATTGATTTTAAACATTAGGAAAAGGAGTTTTGTTTAAAAACAAAAACAAAGACATCAGTATGTACATGCTCTCTAAAAGTCACTGAAATTGATACTGCTCCCTTATGGAAATCACTCACTATACAGTATGTTTTGTTGTTCTTGAATAAATATTTGGAATTGAAAGGGACTTTTGAACAGCTTGCTATTTAACCTCAGCAAATATATAAATAAAGTCTGGAGGGTAATACTATTTTATTTGGTGATAAAAAACAACAATACTTACAGTCTAAATTTAAGGGCCATTAAGAAAGAGTTGATGAAAGTTTCTTGGTTTGTGATGGAGGATTACTGAGCAAAACAGAACAAAATGAGTTAATAATTAAAGTGCAGTATCACGATCTTCCTGTCATATATATGTGTAATGAATATAAAATTTTTTTTTTACAAAATTAGAAGTAAATTACTGTACTTGAAAAATGCCAAAATAATTACGGTAGCAAAAAATTAGTTCACTTGTACAGTAGTAGTTAGAGAGACTCCGAATTAATTTTACCAATTTAGGGTTTTTTTTTTATTTATCTTCCAGAAAAATTAAACAGTTTCATGCAGCTTAAATGTGTAGTAGCAGTAGTGTGGGCATTTTAGTTTCAGTCATCCAGGGAATCTTAGAAATTTGGGTTAGGTTAGATATAGTTCCTGGGTTCAGGAGTGTGCTTATTTCCCAAGGCACACGGTAAATGGTAACTTCTAAGAATGTGGCATTTCAAATCGCTTATAAAAGATGACACGGACTACGCTCAGCTCAGCGTTTTAAATGCCGTAGCGCTTTAAATGCCGTAGCCTCTCAGCCGCCCCTTGTAAGACACCACTGAAGTTATTAATCTAAACGAAAATAGCACAACCATACAAACTAAGAATTTTATCTTCGCAATCAATAGTTTAGACAATTCTAAGACTTTTTCTTCTATGACGTTTCCCTCGTAAATTACCTAAAATTATGTAACTTAACCTCATCTCTTTTTGGACCCCTCCCCCCAGGTATATACAAGTCATTTGCGAGGGAAATGTCATAGAAGAAATGTGTCTTAGAATTGTCTAAACTATTGATTGCAAAGATAAAATTCTGAAGATTGCATGGTTGAGTAAAATAAATACCCTCGAGTGTTTTGGTCTAGGGAAATGACAAAAAAATACAACTGCATAGAAGGGAAGTGAGGGCAGTCTAAGCGAGTATTAAGAGTTTGTCTACGTAAAGGCTTCGGATAAGAACTAGTTTTTAAGAGAGAAACTAGCATGTATATATTACGTAAAATTAAACAATTCACCACAGCAACAAAAGTTTCCCCAAAGAGCGGCTCTACGCGTGCTCATTATGACCACAATCTCATTTGCAAAGGTCATATATTTTGTACACATGGTATGGATTCCTGTCTAGGAAAAATAAAGTTTGAACCGGGCCAAACTCTGTAGTGACCTCACCTAATTTCCTCGTGGCTTACTACACTATGGTAATGTATAAACGTCCTTGTCAGTGGGCTAAATTGACAATATTGAATTCAGGTCATCAACAGACACGAAATATAAGCAACATCAGCAGGTAGAAGCGGCGGAGGTGAACAGGTAAGGAGGAACACCTGACCACTTAACTAGTGTTTGATAAAAGCACTTAATTACACTGAACACTGGTAACAAATTACTTCACGCAAAACAATATTGTCAACCTGTACCACATCACCATGAAGTTTACTTAATAATATTAACTTACCGTATCTAGGTGTTGTCCACGTCCTGGTGACAACTTTCAAGTGTGGGTGGGAAAAGTGTCTCGCACAGGAATGTCATGCCGGATTTACAAGTCATTTTCTTCTTTCCACTATCACTAACAACTAAGTCTCCCTGTGAGAAATAATCCTTAACAACGTCTCTAATTCATAGTTCTCACTTTTTCATAAATTAGTGGCAAACACAGCGAAGTCCTCTATTTTTCAGTAACAGACCGACGACACACCTGCCACGTCGTCGGGGCCACGATAATGAGCTGTCATTGGTCACAAGATAAGGAGAAAAATTAGCAGTTGGTTCTTATCTGAAACAAATATATTACTAACTCTTTATTGCAAATCACATTCATCTTACGAAATTATAGAAGTATAAAGTAGGTGTAAAATATACCTGTAAATTTATTAAATTTTAATGAGCATTACTGTTTATTAGCGATGTATTTGACCTGGTGACGTGGCCTTGACATACGAAGACACTGACGGTAATTTAGGATTGGAAAATGTTGTAAAGAGGTATAAAGATGCATATTTTTTTGTTGATAGTAGGGCAGCTTTGGATTCTTTGAACAGTGGGAGTCCAGTCTTTGAACACATTATTGATTCATGCAGAAAATTAGTAAATACAATAAGGAAAAATGGCCATAATGTTCAATTTGTATGGGTCCCTTCACATGTAGGCATTGGTCTTAATGAAGCAGTAAATATAATAGCAAAAAGAGCCACGGAAAAGGCCGAGATCGACATAATATGTACTAAAACCTGGAAACAATTAAGGAGCAAATTACGGAAAATACAATCAATAGAAGATAATTTCAAAAGGAATGAAATATACGAGAAAAGTGAAACAATGAAACATTACCATCATGTTCTCATGAACACAAAATTTACATACGGGAAAGATAGGAGTAGGTGGAAAGATTCAGTGTATATGAGGTTAAGATTAGGATATAAATTTTATTGGGAACTTGGAGCTGAGAGAAGTGAACAGGATAAAGAATGTAGAGTTTGTAGAACACCCAGATCCCATACCCTGCCACATTATATACTGGAATGCCCATTGCTTAATGTATATAGAAATGCCCAGATAAATAATGTCCCCATGCAAATAGAGTGATGTTTGGAAATGGGAAAATAGATGAAATATTAAAGAAATATAGAAATTTTGCATCTAGAATATAACTATGTATTATAACTAATTATATGAAATATTAGGGATCTATGTGAGTCCTGAGAGGGACATTCCTGGACTGGGGTGAGGATGACTTATGTCACTTCATCCCTTTGAAATGTATTAATGTTTTTTGTATCTCAATAAACGTATCAATCAATCAATCACGGTAATTCAGTTTGTTTAAATTTTCAAACAGCTGAAAATTCGGGTATATTTCCTGTTGAGTTATTACCAAATTTTATAATTCCTCCTTGCCCAATTCATCGTTAGTAGTGCATAATAATATCTGTAGATGATATAAGATAAAACATATAGTTTTAGTTTAAGTATATTTATTTAGGAATTATCACTTGTGTCGCGAATCAGGAAATGTTAAATGCCAAGAGCTGTCCAAAGTTTTTCAATACTTTGTTCTGCAGTTATTTTTAGACTTTTTATTAAAAAAGTGGTGTTGTTTACTTGTATGGATACGATGATTCAACACTTATTTCCAAGGAAAGTATTTCAGGGAGCTTAGTCATGATCATTACTTTCGAGAGAATTCGGTGAAAATTACTATTTTAACAAATAAGGAGAAGAGAACTTTCGTATTGTTCTCACGGGCACTTTGTTAATCGTGAAACTAGCGTTGGAATCTATTGCTGTGTGGGTCTGTCGACGCTTTTACCTGTTATTTTGGCATTCACTCCTAGTTTTCATGCTTAATATCTATGAATACGTTCGGTATAGCTCTGAAAAATACATTGTACAGTGGCTGAATCTCATTATTGGTTAGGATACATTAGGTTAAACGTCGACAGAGCTGTAAACCCCAGAGACTTCTCAATTTCAGGATTCCGTCATGAGTTGCGCCTTGATACTGAACTCCATCCAAAGGTGTAACCAAGGCCAAAAAATAATGGTAGATTATTTAATTTCCAACATTCATATTACTATACAACTTTAAACATTCTGAAGTAGGAAAGTCAAGGTAAGTCACTTTTCCCACCACAGTTTCGGGGCAAACCCAGTTCAGTACTTACAGATGATATATGCTGTATCCTTGATTTACTTTATACCTTAATTTTGGTCCTCTTGAAATTGTATCTCATTTCATCAGGGGGCGCACCTTGTAGTGTTACACGATATCGAATTTTCTAAGTTTCTAAGATACCAAGATATGTATTCAATGTTTAATACCTTGGCAACGGCTACTTGTAGACTGCTTGGGGTAGTGTTACTCGATATCGAATTTTCTAATTTTCTAAGATACCAAGACATGTATTCAGCGTTAAATTTTCGAGCTATAAATATTGGGTTAAAAACTTCTTTGGTTAGAAACTTTCTTGGTAAAAACATGCGATTCCGAAATGACCGAAGCTTAAACTTCTGGGGTGGCGAATCTCCATAGCTAGAATACCCACAGCCGATTCATTCTAAGTTTCATCTGAAGCCGAAACGTAGAAAGCTTCACCCCAAGCTGAAGCTATCTATTGACCACTGTTTGAGAGGATGTCCGTCACCCACGTCTGTCATACATGAGCGTCTTTCCGGAAGCCTTTCATAATAAACACGGCAGTTAAGATTACTGAACTATGAAGTATCACAATGAACAATAATGACACTAAAAAAATAGATATTTCCTGAGGGCTCATATCCTTATTTCGATGGTGTGATCCGTACTGCGTTACTGATCACC
>NW_024742249.1:0-14986 GCF_018991925.1 Homarus americanus | reverse complement strand
CTACATAAAGCTACAATACCTTCCCTTAACATTAACCACCTCACTACATAAAGCTACAATACCTTCCCTTAACATTAACCACCTCACTACATAAAGCTACAATACATTCCCTTAACATTAACCACCTCACTACATAAAGCTACAATACCTTCCCTTAACATTAACCACCTCACTACATAAAGCTACAATACCTTCCCTTAACATTAACCACCTCACTATTTATACAGTATCAATAAAAACAAAAACAAAACACCAATAAAAACACAACAAAACAACAAAAACAATGTCTCCTCCTGGTGGCCACGTTCACTACCTCATCAATATTAGTCAGCCAAATGAACACCGCTAAGCAACTGATAAAAGAGGATCCAATGCGGCGGAAACCCTGTATAAAGGTGATTGAACACTGTGTAAAGCGTCTTGGATGACACTATCAATGTCCTAATATATTGCCTGGTACAACCTCACGTCAAGGAAGGGAGGGGAGGGGGGAAAAGGGGGGAGTAGGGAGGGGAGGGAAGGGAAGGGGGGGGGAGGGAGAAACTACGACAAGAAAATGATGGGAGAGGAGAGGTATAGGCAAAAGAAGCGATGGATAGGGAAGAAGAAATAGTGTGGACAATGGTGGAAGGTAAATAGGACGGGGTGCGGGAGGAGGAAGAGGAGGAAAAGAAGAAAATTGAGGAAGAGGAATAAAAAGAAGAGTTCGACAAAGAAAAAGAAGAAGAAACTGAATAAATAAAGACGACTTGAGAAATAAATAAATAATACAATGACAATAATATCCCTTATGCCTAAAGAACAGCAGCACACACACACACACACACACACACGTGACTAAAAAGCACTGAGTTGTGGCTGTTATCCCGTCTCATACAGTAGTCCTTTTATAAATATGGGTTAATACATTTTTATCATATAATTCTATCACCTCCCGTAATGTTTCATGAGCTGTGAGATATCATCAAGTGATCCATTCATTGAACCTGTGATCAGTAGTTCCCACTGGGGGGGCGTATCTCTAAGATGATACGTTAGCCATTAGAAGCCGGCTCTGTCCTCAGTAGTTATTTAATTCTCACGATAGGAGAATTAAGTCCCGTCCTTCCTCTCAATCAGTTATCACTCGACCCACACAAAGCACAGGCGTTGACTCACAAGCTTCCCAGATAAGCTTGCCGTCTATTTCCTTACAGTCACAGCTTACAGTGTTAATTACCGTATTATCCTTATCGACTGTTCCTAATTTATTTTTGTAAATAAATGGAGAAAAGACCATTTGTGTTTTGACAACTTAACCCATAAACATTACATGAAGCAGTTGAGTTACCTTTCAAGAGTCAAGCTCAGGTAACCACAAACAGCTACACAAGGTAACAGTGGTGTCAGCTACAAAGCTACAAGGCTACAATATTACATTATGTGACAGCTTTACAAGTGGCTGTTACAAGTGGTGACAGCTCTAAGGCTGTTACATATATGACAGCTTCACAAGTATCTGTTATATAAAGGTAGCAGTCACATAGCGGTTACAAAGGTGACAGTGTTACACAGCTGGCAGAAGTTACACAGGTGACAGTGTTACACAGGTGGTAACGGTTGAGATAATCTGTTCTCCTGTTACGACTACTATTATACAGGTGACAGCAGTTACAAATGTGCTACTGTTACATAGGTGGTAGTGGTGTTACATTACTGTTACAGTGGTGGAATTCACGCCTGCCATACAGGTACAGCTTCAAGGCTGTTATTCCTCCACATCAAGGTAACAACCCAAGGTGGTTACAAATATAACAGTTCGAAAACTGTTACATGGTTAAAACTTCAAGCCATCCATTCGGGCGATAATTTCTGACACGGACACATCAACATACTGTTCATAAGACTTACACCAGTACAGCTGCAGGTGGAGCAGGCGGCGCATCATAAGTCAACACAGTAATTGGCACAACATACTGTGTAATTAGGGGGTAGTATCGTTTGGCTCACCTGTCGTGCACAAACATCAATCCAGTAATTACCATCAGTTGGATAGAAAGCAGCAGCTTCCCTCTTAACTGATGCATGTAAACGCGAATCGATTTTGTACACTGAGGCGACGACACAGAGAACCACCGAAATGACATATACATTTTTGAGCCAAGAGGAAGATTAACGTAGGAGTCTTTGAGTAGGTGATCGGTGGAGGCAGCAGGACCAGGCAGGGTGTGTCTGTGTACCCCACCACCCAGGACCCACAATAAAACACAACATTTACACGCCTCTCACAATCAACACAACACTTTTATGCCCTCAATATTTATTAATTTGTTCTCCATCCGTCACGTGAATGATGACGCCATAAATCACACAAGGTGAGTTACAAATTAAACACTCCTGGGGGTACAGCACATGTGATTCACTATACAGGTCATAAAGCGCTCACACATTACTTCACAGCTGGCCGGGAGCACCACTGACCCGCGGGGCCACACACCTGGTGTTGCTGCCACATTCTTTCATCAACACGTTTCTGGGGAGTGTGAGCGACACAGTCTGTCAAGACACCCAGTCATCGACTGTGAGAGACAAGTGCAGCTACAGACAGTACTGCTGCCTGGCCAAGCTCACCTGAGCTGCATTGTCTGACACACATGACACGTGTTGACAAATGTTTGAGTTGAGTGTCAAGAGTGATACTGACGCCCACACACACACACCTCCACTGAGACAGTCACGAGATATGTTGATAAACGGAACATGTAACCCGGGCGTTGACACACCTGACACGTGTTGATACATAGCCACAGGTGCTGTAGGACATGTGTGGACAGAATGTTATACAAAGGTTGACACATTTGTTTAAATAGACACTCGGACACAGGTGTTGCAGGGCACACGTGACAAACTGACACACATGAAACTTGTCATCAAGACAATACCTTTTGTGTCTCACACACACACACACACACACACACTTACTACTACTTTGCTGTCACTCGGAATCGAGTATGGCGATCATCCAGCAACGCTACAATGTTATGAGTTATTAGGGATGTCACATTCACTGGTAAGTTTTGAGGTGGCTAAAGAGGCCGATACGGAACCGGCAGCGTCGTTCACATTCGTTGCACATGTGAAGGGCTGCATCTAGCGTGCCTTTCCGGCGTTGGCGCTTGTCTGTCTCGGTTTGCAGTCGGGCTAACTCGAAAGTATTGACACCTTCTCGTAAGGTGCTCCTCCAAGCATTACAGTGTGGAGTAATCGACTCCCAGGGGAGGGGGTCGATTTGGCACTTTTTCAGGTTTGTCTTAAGGCTATCCTTATACCTTTTCAGTTGCCTGCTTTGGCAGTCTACTGTCGTCCATGCGGGTAATATCCAGGTATATCTACGCCCACGATATACATTCACGGACGCCTGAAATCACGCCCACGATATACATCCACGGACGCCTGAAATCACGCCCCCGTTATACATCCACAGACCATCTAGAGATACATCCCCGCCCCGAAAAATACACCCCAGCGAACAGTTTTTAGCATTCTCACCCAAAACACACAGATCACAGGTCACTCTACACCACTTAAGAAACTGAAACGACAATTCCTCCACACCCCCCGACGATAACGTAAACAAAGACTTGTTCACATCCAGCAGGTAATGTAAACACTGTACTGTATCTCACTCTTTGCTGTCAAGTGACAAATCTCTCACTGACTCTCGTATACAAATAATGATACTGAGATATAACGAAAATGGTTATATAGAGTCAAAATTAAAGCCAAATTCTTATTCTGCATCTCAGAGGATAACAAATTTTAAACAATTATGTACAGTACCTGTGTCGGACTCACACATATATTTAAAGTTAAGATTTAGGAGGTACAACGTAATAAAGAATGTGCACGTTAGACACAAACAAAATCAAACATGATCGAGAAAATGGTTATGTCCATCTCAAGTTTATATTTATAATAGCAAAAATTATAATAAAATTTATTAATAATTTCAATATCATCTTGGTAGCTTATGCTTCCAAACAGTTATATCTTTACAGACGTTAAATTTAGCATTACAGTGAGCTAAAGCTGGGTATTCTTAACATATATATGGAATTATTTGCGATATATCAATATTATTCGAACATTATGTTTGAGCCAATGGGCTGCAGGGAGGGTGGCCTGGCTTTACCGCCGCTAAAAAACCCGACGATTTCATGAACTGGGCAATTTGTATGAAGTAAAAAATCATATCAAATTCACATAAGTAAAAATAAGTTTTACTACACATTTACAGCAAAACAATATAAATAATTAAAAAGAAGCATATTCTACAGGGTAAAGAAGATAGGTAATACCAATACAGATTTTTATTTATAAATAAACACATACAAAGATTCAGCAATGAATCCCTTTGGCCTTATTTAGAGCTTTTCTTTTCAAAACCCTTTTCTCATTACATTCTTTTTCAATACGAATTGCGACATCTAGAACGTGTCTCATTTGGTAGTTGCGACCAAAACAAGTTCGGGAGGGGGGTGTGCCAGGGAGGGGAGGGAGGTGCTGACGAGGAAGACAGAATTCATTATTATCCTCTTTAGCCTCCATGTCGAAGAACCGAAGTGCAGGATTTCTTCTCCGCCGCCTTTCGTCGCATTGCTCCTCCTCCTCTTCTTCATCCGAAGAGCTTGACGTACTGTGAGATGAGAGCTCATACCCTTCAGGAGACCCTGATGAGTCCTCGTCATTGTATGATTCATCATGAGCGATAAAACTATCGGAGTTCTCATCGCTCCACGACTCGTCGGAGTTCTCATCGCTCCACGACTCGTCGGAGTTCTCATCGCTCCACGACTCGTCGGAGTTCTCATCGCTCCACGACTCGTCGGAGTTCTCATCGCTCCACGACTCGTCGGAGTTCTCATCGCTCCACGACTCGTCCTAGTCATTCCATTTTGCAGGAGAGCTTCCATCGTCACTTTCGCTGTCAGAAACAAGTCTACTGCGTTTTCTCAGCCCCAGCCGAGGGCAAGCCATTTCAATCAAACTTATTATTAACGGTTGGCACCCAATAGAGGCGGAGAGGTATTACGAATTTTCCCGCAGCACAGCATATGTGGGACAACTATACTGGTGTAGACGATGATAGTGTAGATTATAATAGTGCAGATGATGGTGTAGACATTGATGGTATTATGACGATGATAGATTAGATAGCAGATGATGGGTGATTAATGATAGTGTAGAGCGATATGGATGATGATAGGTAGAGCGATGTAGATGATGATAGTGTAGATGATGGTGTACACGATGATAGTGTAGATGATGGTGTAGACGATGATAGTGAAGATTATGATAGTGTAGATGATGGTGTAGATGATGATAGTGTAGATGATGGTGTAGACGATGATAGTGTAGATGATGGTGTAGACGATGATAGTGAAGATTATGATAGTGTAGATGATGGTGTAGACGATGATAGTGTAGATGATGGTGTAGACGATGATAGTGAAGATTATGATAGTGTAGATGATGGTGTAGACGATGATAGTGTAGATGGTGGTGTAGACGATGATAGTGTAGATGATGGTGTAGACGATGGTAGTGTAGATGATGGTGTAGATGATGATAGTGTAGATGATGGTGTAGACGATGATAGTGTAGATGATGGTGTAGACGATGATAGTGAAGATTATGGTGTAGAGTTGTAGACGATGGTAGTGTAGATGATGATGGTGTCACTGTAGACGATGGTGTAGTTGATAGTGTACATGATGGTGTAAACGATGATAGTGTAGAAGATGGAACACACACACACACACACACACACACACACACACACACCATAGATAAATTCAATAAAAAACGCTTGAAATTTCACTTTACTTATGTGAATAACATGAAATAACAGCATAGTAATTAATAATAATAATAAATAAAAATAATATTACTAATAATAAAGTATAATATAAATAACAATAAATCACAAGAATAAATTTTGATTGTTTTAGAATGATCAGTACCTTTAATATTACTTAATACAGCCACACCCCTGAGACACACCCAGAAAAAAAAAGAAAAAAAAGTTTAATATTGTGCACAGATGAACCACTACTAAAAATACCACCTCACCGTAAAACTAGACTACACCAACACCAAACTGTAAGAGTGTGTGTGTGTGTGTGTGTCCTGGTGTGGTCCACTCCCAAAATAGTGTGTCACGAACCCTGGTGAAGGTTTAACAGTCTGACAACACGAATTAAGAAATCTTCACACCGAAAATTGAAAACTTAGCCACCGAGTTTATTTTGATATTGAGGAAAAAGAAAGTTTGGTGAAGAGGGATATATTGTAGTAGTGAGCAGCGAGCGTTGACTGTTCGTCTCATACACTTACTGACACCAAACAACTTGTCACTTGTTGGGACACACACACACACACACACACACACACCTTCTCTGGCTCCTACACTCTCTCCTTTCTTAAAGTTGTATTCACTTCTTTGCATTCAGTAGCTAAGTGCTTGAATGATTGACCCTCACGCAGATGTAAGCATAAGTGTGAGGCCAGACACATTGCCTCACACTGCTGTGCTAACCCAGATGTGAATAAGTCAACCTCTAAGTACAGAACTACACAAACAATACTCAGGAAATACTCTAACATTCACTGCCATAAGGAACACGAGACAAACATGACCCGTAAGTATGAATATACAGGCGAATAAGAATAACACTATATATGCCTCTTTGGATATCTAAGGCGGGTGTATATATGCTGTAAAAAAAATGCATTCGATATGATACAAGAACAGTAGACAAAAAAAAAGATGCCCCTCTCCTCTGCTCCTGACACCGTGAACACAGCAGGGGTGGCGGGGGCAGTATGGGGGGTAGGGTGGGGGCGGGAGCGGTATGGGTGACTGGGGAATAGTGCGGGGGTGAACGGGGTACCAGCCAATACAACACTGGTATGTACAGCTGCCGTTTCAACACTACATTCCTTATAAACTTGGGGAAAAAATATTGAATTTGTCTCGACTAAAGGATCCCAAAATATCATAATAATAATAACAATAATAATAATAATAATAATAATAATAATAATAATAATAATAATAATAATAATAATAATAATAATAATAATAAATAAATAAATAAACAAAACGTATCTCATCTCGGGGTCTTTTCAATGGTTCCCCCTAACCCTCCCCTCCCCTCCCCTCCCCTCCCCCTCCCCTTCCCCTTCCCCTTCCCCTTCCCCCAGGCTTCCGTACCCAAGGAAGACCATAACTAAGTCCACCATCACCCACAGCCAATACTAACAACTTATTTTTAACACGACACTTAAAACATCCACAGGTGTAGAAAACCCCCCATAACAAACTCCTAACTCACATTTTATACTTAAAAATACCCACAAGAATCTCTAACTCCAAACACACAAACGCATATCATTACTTCCATGTTAACTCAGACAACCCGGAACTATAAAGAGGAAGCCAGAAGGTCGTATAAACCCCCTTTCCCCATCCAGCACCACCATCAGGAGCTGGGAGGAGCCTTCAGGATCTTGGGGAAGGTCTTGGGTGATCCTCCTTCACTAGACAACAAAGTACTCCTCTCTGCCTGTACTCTTGACCATCGCCAACTAAGGTTCCTGAATCTCCCAGCCATTGTAAGTTTGAGATAAAGAGCATAATGGTGCAGATGTGGTTGACGTTAACATGATGGTAGGTTAACATGATGGTAGGTTAACATGGTGGTAGGTTAACATGATGGTAGGTTAACATGATGGTAGGTTAACATGGTGGTAGGTTAACATGATGGTAGGTTAACATGGTGGTAGGTTAGCATGGTGGTAGGTTAACATGATGGGAGGCTAATATGGTGGTAGGTTAACATGATGGTAAGCCAACATGGTGGTAGGTTAACATGGTGTAGGTTAACATGAGATGGTAGGTTAACATGATGGTAGGTTAAATGATGGGTAGGTTAGCATGGTGGTAGGTTAGCATGATGGCAGTCAGTATGGTAGGTTAACACAGGTAGGGTTAACATGGTGGTAGGTTAAATACAAGTAGGTTAACATGGTGGTAGGTTAACATGGTGGTAGGTTAACATGGTGGTAGGTTAACATGATGGTAGGTTAACATGGTGGTAGGTTAACATGGTGGTAGGTTAACATGGTGGTAGGTTAACATGGTGGTAGGTTAACATGGTGGTAGGTTAACATGGTAGTAGGTTAACATGATGGTAGGTTAACATGATGGTAGGTTAACATGATGGTAGGTTAACATGATGGTAGGTTAACATGATGGTAGGTTAACATGGTGGTAGGTTAACATGGTGGTAGGTTAACATGATGGTAGGTTAACATGATGATGGTAGGTTAACATGATGATGGTTGGCTAATGTGATGACAGGTTAACATGATGGTTCTAGGCTAATATGATGGGTATTCTAACATGATTTAACACTTAACATGATAATAAACTAACATGATAGTATGAGGGAAAGAATTATGACTCGGAAAATGACCAAAGTTTTAGTCCATCAATTTATATCTAACTTAGACATACATGAGTGTAATGTGTACATAATTTCACAATATTCTTACCACAAGTTCTCTCAACACGTCACCTCACACCTCCGGCTTCTCTCCCTCCCCCCCTCACGTTCTTCCCTCACACCTTCACATCCCTCCCTCCACATATCTCCTCCATCATCTCTACACCAACACCAAAATAAACTCACAAGATGTATAAGTAATTACTATACGTCCGGAGATGGACCCTTGAATAGTGCCCGCCAAGTGTTCATCTGAGAGAGAGAGAGAGAGAGAGAGAGAGAGAGAGAGAAGGGACTCTTGTTATCTAGATTTCAGTCGCCATATGTGATTCTTGTTTAACACACACACACACACACACACACACACACACACACACACACACACACACACACACACACACACACACACACACACACACACACACACACACACACACACACACACACACACACACACACACACACACACACACACACACACACACACACACACACACACACACACACACACACACACACACACACACACACACACACACACACACACACACACACACACACACAAAGTTCAAAGGTCATACACGTTTTTGTCTTAGTATTCCACCTGATACCAACACCAGTCTCTCCTTTATGTTCAACAACCTGTAAGTCGAGATGGTATACAATGTTCACCAAGTTCAGACAATGGAGGCAGGCATACCTCAGGGGGAGCAACATTAGGTGGTGAATGTATACTGACACGACAAGATGGTCAACCTACACACAAAAGGTAAACAGTATTGCGTGTTGCATCAAGAGGAGGACAGAGGGAAGGGAAGAGGTCGACCAGCAGAATTTCAACATCACATCCCAACATCTACAATAAGGTTTAAAATCGTGTGTCTGTGTCTGTCTCAATAAGTTGACTAATGTAGAACAGGTCAATAATTATATCGTTAAATAAAGAGCTGAGCCTTAATAAACACAAGTAAAGAATGACAATAAACAGTGGATTCAAATGGGCAATATTTTTTTTTGTTTTACGATACTCAACAATGGACCTCGAGAGAATCACCTCACTCAAACATTGGCAATTATATATAACCTAAATTCTACGGGACTCCGACAGGTAAGTGAGGGTGATTACCTTGCTACAGCGACCAACTTAATCTATAGTGATCCATCCTATTCCATTGACTGCTTTATTACAACGACTATTAATTATTTTTACTTCAAGGATCAACGACATTTTCTAAAGGATCGCTGTGAGGGACAAATAAATTCAGTAACATCGGTTGAATAAATATAACAGTGACGTTAGATTAGGTTAGGTTAAGATAGGTTAGGTTAGGTTAAGATAGGTTAGGTTAGGTTAGGTTAGGTTAGGTTAAGTTAGGTTAGGTTAGGTTAGGTTAGGTTAGGTTAGGTTAGGTTAGGTTAGGTTAGGTTAGGTGAAGATAGGTTAGGTTAGGTTAGGTTAGGTTAGGTTTGGTTTTAAGACAGCTGAGCTCCAGACGTAAGGTGCCTGAAACACGACCCAGGAGCGTATATACATAACACAGGAGAGTCAAGTGTGTCTCATACCTCCCTCGTTAACTGTGGTGGTGGTGAGGTGGTGGTGTGGTGGTGGTGTGGTGGTGGTGAGGTGGTGAGGTGGTGGTGTGGTGGTGGTGTGGTGGTGGTGAGGTGGTGGTGTGGTGGTGGTGTGGTGGTGGGTGGTGTGGTGGTGGTGAGGTGGTGAGGTGGGTGAGGTGGTGTGCAAGTGGTGTGTGTGCAGGTGAGGTGGTGGTGTGGTGGTGGTGTGGTGGTGGTGAGGTGGTGGTGTGGTGGTGGTGTGGTGGTGGTGTGGTGGTGTCTGGGAGATGATCAACACTATCATCATGGCGGCTCTGGTGTACATAGTCTCACACGAGTTATATTACATTGACCACAAGAGCTAGAACAGTAGTACAGTACATCAACACAACAGAAACAGGAGGTCACTGAAGATGTCTCATGGAACAGTAGTACAGTACATCAACACAACAGAAACAGGAGGTCACTGAAGATGTCTCATGTCACTCACTCAACATTGCCTGTGACTGATTGAGTGTGGTAATAACATCCTTGGTGACGCAACAGCTTAGGTCAAATTTGTCTGTGACCTTGACCTCTGACACGTAGTACAAGAGACACTGAATTATCAAGAAACAGACACATGTATAAATTTTGCATTCTGGTTCCTCCAATGTTGAGGTAATTACACGGCAGACGGACAAAACATTAACTACATAACCACCATTTCTGGGCTCATAACACAGGTGGTCTGGGCTAAGATTTATACCTGTACAATGTTTCAGGTAATTAATCCCTACAAGATGGACTGACAGTGAATTAATTATGATTAGAAAGAGACAGAAGAGAAAAATAAGTGAGTGTGTGTTTGTTACTTCGTTGAGAACCTCTTTGTTTGGGCACCTGTACTGATCAGCCACAGGTAGGGGGAGGGAGGGAAAGGGGAGGGAAAGAAGGAAAAGGGGGGAAGGAAGGAGGTAAGGAAGGAAAAGGCCCACGAAAACGACCTATCATCCACCCCATATAATGCTACACCCATTAACCAAGTAAACACTGACCACAAAAAGCATTATATTCAAGAAAAGAATAAATAGGTCCCTTACTAACACGAGTGATAGTAATAAAGTCATGTAAGCATTATTATAAAAACAGGATATAATACTTTAACACATATTAGTTGCATCAGTGAGCAATATTTACAGTTTATTCGTTCGGATCAATGTGAAAATTGCATAAAAACTCAAAACCATGTAAAAATAAAGTGTGTGTGTGTGTGTGTGTGTGTGTGTGTGTTGTGGTTCATGGTATATTCTGTTAACTGAAAGGTCGTTCGGGGGGAAGCCAATCATGTTCAACGGGTTTTATTTTGGCTGAACAATACATTTGAATAACAATTGTTTCAACTCGCCGGGGATTCACTCGATGATGGAAATTCCTGTTAGATACAACTTTCACTGTTATACCTCAGGTCAGGTGGAGTGTGCGTGTGTGTGTGTGTGTGTGTGTGAGAGAGAGAGAGAGAGAGAGAGAGCTGAACGGGCAACAGAACTAAGCGATAAGGTTTCAGTAACTCGTGATAGGGTTTCAAAATCAACCAGTGGACACGACTTGTTTTTCCTCAACTAACAAAATCGCCAACAACAATTTCGCCTCCAAGTATTTGTGATATAAACGCTGCCACTCCACTTTAGCGCCAACAGAGTAAAAAAACTATTCCGAAAATACCCAGAAATTAGAGGTTCTCTCTCCGCTCTCTTAAACTGACACTAACGAAAGAAATCCTGACAGTATGAGTAAATTTATTGTACATCTTCCTTCTCCACACACACACACACAACACACACACACACACACACACACACACACACCACCACCACTGCTACTATTACTACTATTACTACTTTGCTGTCACTCGGAATCGAGTATGACGATCATCCAGCTATGATACAATGATATTAGTTATTAAGGATGTGACTAAAGAGGCCGATACGGGACCGACAGGGTCGAATACAGATGTTGCACATGTGGGGGGCCACATCTAGTGCGGGAGGGGTGGCGACAGCGTCTTTCCGGCGTTGGCGCTTGTCTGTCTCGGTTTGCAGTCGGGCTAACTCGAAAGTATTGACACCTTCTCGCAAGGTGCTCCTCCAAGCATTACAGTGTGGCAATCGACCCCAGGAGGGGTCGATTTGGCACTTTTCAGGTTTGTCTTTAAGGCTTATCCCCAGTACCTTCGTGCTGCTCGTTTTGGCAGTCTACTGTCGTCCGCGGGTAATATCCAGGCGCGAGGCCTGCCCACGATATACATTCACGGACGCCTGAAATCACGCCCACGATAGCATCCACGACGCCTGAAATCACGCCCCCGTTATACATCCAGACCATCTGTAGAGACATCCCGCCCTGAAAATACACCCCAGCGAACAGTTTTAGCATTCTCCAAAACACACAGATCATGTCACTCTATTAACCACTTGCAAAACTGAACGACAATTCCTCCACACCCCCTGGACAGATAATGTCAACAAAGACTTGCCCCACTTACAGGCAAGCCGCAAAATTTCCACGTGCACGGCCCCACTCTCACGCTGTCAAGTGACAAATCTCTCACTGACTCTCGTATACAAATAATGATACTGAGATATAACGAAAATGGTTATATAGAGTCAAAATTAAAGCCAAATTCTTATTCTGCATTTCAGAGGATAACAAATTTTAAACAATTATGTACAGTACCTGTGTCGGACTCACACATATATTTAAAGTTAAGATTTAGGAGGTACAACGTAATAAAGAATGTGCACGTTAGACACAAACAAAATCAAATATGATCGAGAAAATGGTTATGTCCATCTCAAGTTTATATTTATAATAGCAAAAATTATAATAAAATTTATTAATAATTTCAATATCATCTTGGTAGCTAATGCTTCCAAACAGTTATATCTTTACAGACGTTAAATTTAGCATTACAGTGAGCTAAAGCTGGGTATTCTTAACATATATATGGAATTATTTGCGATATATCAATATTATTCGAACATTATGTTTGAGCCAATGGGCTGCAGGGAGGGTGGCCTGGCTTTACCGCCGCTAAAAAACCCGACGATTTCATGAACTGGGCAATTTGTATGATGTAAAAAATCATATCAAATTCACATAAGTAAAAATAAGTTTTACTACACATTTACAGCAAAACAATATAAATAATTAAAAAGAAGCATATTCTACAGGGTAAAGAAGATAGGTAATACCAATACAGATTTTTATTTATAAATAAACACATACAAAGATTCAGCAATGAATCCCTTTGGCCTTATTTAGAGCTTTTCTTTTCAAAACCCTTTTCTCATTACATTCTTTTTCAATACGAATTGCGACATCTAGAACGCCCCATTTGGTAGTTGCGACCAAAGCCTGGGGAGGGGGTGTGCCAGGAGGGAGGGAGGTGCTGACGCAGGAAGACAGAATTCAGTTGTTCTTATCCTTAGCCCCCATGTCGGAAGAACCGAAGTGGTGATTTTCTTCTCCGCCGCCTTTCAGTCGCATTGTTCTCCTCCTTCTTCATCCGGAAGACTGACGTACTGTGAGATGAGAGCTCATACCCTTCAGGAGACCCTGATGAGTCCTCGTCATTGTATGATTCATCATGAGCGATAAAACTATCGGAGTTCTCATCGCTCCCCGACTCGTCGGAGTTCTCATCGCTCCACGACTCGTCGGAGTTCTCATCGCTCCACGACTCGTCGGAGTTCTCATCGCTCCACGACTCGTCCTAGTCATTCCATTTTGCAGGAGAGCTTCCATCGTCACTTTCGCTGTCAGAACCAAGTCTACTGCGTTTTCTCAGCCCCAGCCGAGGGCAAGCCATTTCAATCAAACTTATTATTAAGTTAACGGTTACTGGTGCAGTAAATCTACTGTACAGTAAGTCACCTTGTAGTAAGAGGTTATGTGGGTGAGGTGGTCGTTTTGAATTTTCCACAGTATGTGGACAACTATACTGGTGTAGACGATGATAGTGTAGATTATAATAGTGCAGGATGATGGTGTAGACATTGATGGTAGATGATGGTGTAGACGATGATAGTGTAGATTATGATAGTGCAGATGATGGTGTATATACCGATAGTGTAGAGATGGTGTAGACGATGATAGTGTGATGTGATGGTAGGACGATGATAGTGTAGGATGATGATAGTGTAGATGATGGTGTAGACGATGATAGTGTAGATGTATGGTGTAGACGATGATAGGTGTAAGATTATGATAGTGTAGACATGGTGTAGATGATGATAGTGTAGATGATGGTAGACGATGATAGTGTAGATGATGCAAGTGACGATGATAGTGTAGATGATTGTGTAGACGATGATAGTGTAGATGATGGTGTAGACGATGATAGTGTAGATGATGGTGTAGACGATGATAGTGTAGATGATGGTGTAGACGATGATAGTGTAGATGATGGTGTAGACGATGATAGTGAAGATTATGATAGTGTAGATGATGGTGTAGACGATGATAGTGTAGATGATGGTGTAGACGATGATAGTGAAGATTATGATAGTGTAGATGATGGTGTAGACGATGATAGTGTAGATGGTGGTGTAGACGATGATAGTGTAGATGATGGTGTAGACGATGGTAGTGTAGATGATGGTGTAGATGATGATAGTGTAGATGATGGTGTAGACGATGATAGTGTAGATGATGGTGTAGACGATGATAGTGAAGATTATGGTGTAGAGTTGTAGACGATGGTAGTGTAGATGATGATGGTGTCACTGTAGACGATGGTATAGTTGATAGTGTACATGATGGTGTAAACGATGATAGTGTAGAAGATGGAACACACACACACACACACACACACACACACACACACACACACACACACACAC
>NW_024742248.1:0-13506 GCF_018991925.1 Homarus americanus | reverse complement strand
TGATGATGACGGATACTTTTCTCTGCAGTGAAAAAAATATCTTGACATTGCAAAGTTTAACTGTAAGCCGAAGGAACGTTTGTAATGTGACTTATTATGTGAAATTGTAACTTGAAATTCTTTGTGAAAAAATATTTTCCTATAAAGTTTGGCAGTAAATGAAGTATTACATCAAGGTGTAACTTGTAGTTCCTTGTGGAGTAAATTACCTAAGTGGACGATACAGCTACTCCAGGGTGTAAGACCTAGAGTAGAAAGTCTTAAGACCTTACCTGAGGTTGAAAGACTCTTATAGTGGAACGTCTTAGGTATTGAAACTTTAATTACAGTAAATAAAATATAATCTACCTAAACATTCCTTCACCTGGCGACAACTAATGATACAGGTGGTGTAATAGCTCTTAAAAATTCCTCCGTTTGATATAATAATGACCACACATGAACTTATAATGTGCAATATCTTGATAACACATTAGCTGCAACATTACACATAGTCCAGTGTATGTGTAGTGAGGGACATCTACCTAAATGAGTTACAGAATGTGGTGCTGAGGCAAAAAAATGTTGAGACATGTTTGAGATCATCAGTTGAGCCAAACGTTTATACTCAATATTGTTTTAATGGTATTTTAGAGCGACCGAAAAATGTAAACAAAATGGCCGGCTAGGCTCGGGGGATCCACGAGTCCTCTTATGAAGGATCGACAATAAATGAAAACAAATCAGATTAATTTAAACACATTTCCAAGAGTATTAGATCCTGTAAAGAGAGAAAATTAATACTTGATATTTGTAGAAGCTTTTTTTTTTCGTCCGTTTTCGTCTTGGTTAAAACAATTGTGGTGGTGTTACCTGTTCCAAACGGTAGACATCAAGGAAATGGATCAAGACCTTAATACTCAAAGGTAAACATGATGATTTGTTCCCAAGTCCGAGGATATACTTCACAAAACAGATTAACTTTAGGACACAATGATGGCGAACAAAATAACATCAACATTGCGTACAGCACATATCTTGCTTTGACTCTTAACTCTTGTAATTTTTCGTAATGTTAGTGAATGAAATTGAGATTCTGGGCATATTTTCCTGTTTTTCTTTCTAATCAAGTGTAAAGGAAGATGTACTGCTTATTGATGGATTTGGTGATGTCTTAATAGTGTATTAGTGTGTTAATATTACACAGGTTTGGTATAGTGGTGACGGTAATGTAGTATAGTAAGATTTTAACACATGGAGGTGAATTTGTCTTTTATGTTGAGGATTTAAGAACATAAGAACATAAGAAAATAAGGAGTCTGCAATAGGTCGGTTGGCCTGTGCATGACAGCTCCTGTCGAGAGTTACTACCACTCTCTATCATCCATGAATCTATCTAGCCTCCTTTTGAAACTTTCCAGAGTTCCCGCACTTACTACAAAGTTGCTAAGCTTGTTCCACTCGTCCACCACCCTATTTGTGAACCAGTTTTTTCCTATCTCCCTCCTAAACCTAAACTTATCCAACTTGAATCCGTTGCTCCGAGTCCTATCCTGCTCGGATATTATAAGAACTTTATCTATATCCCCTTTATTGCTTCCTTTCACCCACTTAAATACTTCTATCATATCTCCCCGCACTCTTCGTCTTCCTAGGGAATGCAAGTTAAGTTTCTGTAACCTATCCTGATATGGAAGGTTTCTAAGTCCCGGAATCATTTTTGTCATTCTTCGCTGCACCGACTCTAGTGAATTTATATCCATTCTATAATAGGGGCACCAGAAATGAACCGCATAATCGAGGTGCGGCCTGATTTGTTAAAGGGAAGATCTGGTGGACGGGGATAATTGTCTGGTTGTGATGGACACGGCTCACCTAACCTAACCCAATCTAACCTAACCCAACCCAACCTAACCCAACCTAACCCAACCCAACCTAACCTAACCCCTATATATGTGTGAGATAAGGTTCTGATTCAAGAACAAGATGCACAAGTTCGAATCCAAATTGAGCTGTAGGGTTTGTTGACTAATTCGGGGCTTCACATTCATAAAACTCTCAAATAGGATACGACTAAACCCGAAGCCCCATCTTCCGTCGGTCGGTCGTTGGTGTCAGGTCAAAGTTCAGTTTGTAGTTCACCTCCTGTGATATGTCATTTATCGAAACGAAACATGAGGTTAACGTGAAAACAAAACCTCGAAGCAACACGTATAAACAGGGTCGAGTTTTCATCGGATTTTACGTCATGAAATTTTCCATCTTGAGAGAGAGAGAGAGAGAGAGAGAGAGAGAGAGAGAGAGAGAGAGAGAGAGAGAGAGAGAGAGAGAGAGAGAGAGAGAGAGAGAGAGATTGATTGATTGATTCCGATGCTGAAATTAACACTAAAATTTTATATTGTAATTGAGATAAATGCAGGTAAGGTTGGCGTATGGAATTATTGAAGGACGATCACAGAAATGTTTTACCTGTTTCCTGTGATGTAAGTCCAAAATGGTGTTAATTGTCATGGGTTTACATCCAAATATGCCATCCAAGTCCATATGTCCATTCATCCAGTTAGCTGTTTATCCATCCACCGATTCACCCACCTACCCATCTCTCATCCCATTCAGTCACCCATCTACCCATCTATCCTCCCATTCAGTCTCCCATCCATCCATCCATCCATCCATCCATCCATCCTTCCATCCATCACACGAGGAATAGAATGACCCACTTATAATTTTTCTCTTTCCTGTTGCACTAAGGATCAACCACCCAGAGTGGTATGGCTACCCTGAGTAAGTACACTCTGTATTCCTCCTTTACTCTATTGTGGGTGTAGGTGGTGGGTAGTGTGTGTTTGTGGGTGTAGAACGTGGATAGTAGGTTTGTTTGTGGGTGTAGGGCGTGGATAGTAGGTTTGTTTGTGGGTGTAGGGCGTGGATAGTAGGTTTGTTTGTGGGTGTAGGGCATGGATAGTAGGTTTGTTTGTGGGTGTAGGGCGTGGATAGTAGGTTTGTTTGTGGGTGTGGGGCGTGGGTAGTAGGTTTGTTGCAGGGTGTGGGCGTGTGATAGTAGGTTTGTTTGTGGGTGTGGGGCGAATAGTAGTAGCTTTGTTTGTAAGTGTGGTAAGCGAGGATAGTAGGTTTGTTTGTGTGGGTGTGGTGGCGTGGAGAGTAGGTTTGTTTAGGTGTAGGGCGAATAGTAGGTTTGTTTGTGGGTGTGGGGCGTGGATAGTAGGTTTGTTTGTGGGTGTGGGGCATGGATAGTAGGTTTGTTTGTGGGTGTAGGGCGTGGATAGTAGGTTTGTTTGTGGGTGTAGGGTGTGGATAGTAGGTTTGTTTGTTGGTGTAGGGAGTGGATAGTTGGTTTGTTTGTGGGTGTAGGGCGTGGATAGTACGTTTGTTTGTGGGTGTGGGGCGTGGATAGTAGGTTTATTTGTGGGTGTGGGGCATGGATGGTAGGTTTGTTTGTGGGTGTAGGGAGTGATGGGGCAGGTTTTCAGGTGTAGGGCGTGACAGGTTTGCTTGGCGGGTGGGGCGTGATAGTAGGTTTGTTGCGTAGGTGATAGTAGGTTTTGTTTGTGGGTGTAGGGCGTGGATAGTAGATTTGTTTGTGGGTGTAGAGCGTGGAGAGTAGGTTTGTTTGTGGGTGTAGAGCGTGGATAGTAGGTTTGTTTGTGGGTGTAGGGCGTGGATAGTAGGTTTGTTTGTGGGTGTAGGGCGTGGATAGTAGGTTTGTTTGTGGGTGTAAAGGCGTGATATTAGGTTTGTTTTGTGTGGGGGTGGATAGTAGGTTTGTTTGTGAGTGTAGGGCGATAGTAGGTTTGTTTGTGGGGTGTAGGGCGTGGATAGTAGGTTTGTTTGTGGGTGTAGGTGGTGGGTAGTGTGTGTTTGTGGGTGTAGAACGTGGATAGTAGGTTTGTTTGTGGGTGTAAGGCGTGGATAGTAGGTTTGTTTGTGGGTGTAGGGCATGGATAGTAGGTTTGTTTGTGGGTGTAGGGCGTGGATAGTAGGTTTGTTTGTGGGTGTGTGGCGTGGATAGTAGGTTTGTTTGTGGGTGTGGGGCGTGGATAGTAGGTTTGTTTGTGGGTGTGGGGCGTGGATAGTAGGTTTGTTTGTGGGTGTAGGGCGTGGATAGTAGGTTTGTTTGTGGGTGTAGGGCATGGATAGTAGGTTTGTTTGTGGGTGTAGGGCGTGGATAGTAGGTTTGTTTGTGGGTGTGGGGCATGGATAGTAGGTTTGTTTGTGTGTGTAGGGCGTGGATAGTAGGTTTGTTTGTGGGTGTAGGGCGTGGATAGTAGGTTTGTTTGTGGGTGTGGGGCGTGGATAGTAGGTGTGTTTGTGGGTGTAGAGCGTGGATAGTAGGTATGTTTGTGGGTGTAGGGAGTGGATAGTAGGTATGTTTGTGGGTGTAGGGAGTGGATAGTAGGTTTGTTTGTGGGTGTTTGGGAGTGGATAGTAGGTATGTTTGTGGGTGTAGATACATACATTGTTAAGAGGAATAAATCAAAATGGGAAGAAGATTAACATAAATATACTGATGATTAATGGTACAGGTGAGTTAATAAAATTGATATAAATAGATAAATACAGTTGATAGATAGATAGATAGATAGATACAGTAGATAAATAGATAGATAGATGTATGATTTTGTATACCGCAAGAGTAACTAAATATTCCTGTACCTGTATTTTCTTTCAGTTACAAAATACACAGGATTATAAATATGAGTATGCACATTGCACATCAGGTGTTACAGTCAGTGGTAATATTTTGTAATACTCTTAAGTGATGAGGTAACAGAGGAAATAGACGGATACTAACGGAGAGTTTTTCTAGAATTAGACAGACATTCAGACAGTAAAACTTCTTCCCACAATACAAATTTTGACGGTGGAATTTATACACGAGAGTGTATGGATAATTATGATGAGCTGAATTATGACATCTACGTCTGATAATCCGTTGTTTAGGTGGATTATTATTATTTTTGTTG
Source organism: Homarus americanus (assembly GCF_018991925.1). Lineage (NCBI taxonomy): Eukaryota > Metazoa > Arthropoda > Malacostraca > Decapoda > Nephropidae > Homarus > Homarus americanus. Next base: position 8,542 of record NW_024742248.1, on the reverse strand, counting down.
AGTTATTTAACAGTTCGAGAAAAGGTTTATTATGGTACTATATCCTATTATCACACAAGGTCATAATTGAAGTAAAATAACCAATTATACTGTATTATTTTAGACAATACATAAGAACATAAGAACATAAGAATGGAGGAAACTGCAGCGGGCCTATTGGCCCATACTGGGCAGTCCCGTTTACACCCAACCCCTATTGCTCATATGAGCATCCAACCTATGTTTGAAGCAATTCAGCGTATTCGAGTTAATGATGATATTTGGTAACTTGTTTCATTCATCCACTACTCTGTTTCCAAACCAGTGTTTACCTATTTCACGCCTAAATCTAAATTTGTCTAATTTAAAACCATTGTTATGAGTTCGCTCCTGGTTGGATAGTTTGAGTACCTTTGTAATGTCACTTTTGTTTAGCCCTGCCTTCCACTTACACACCTCTATCAGGTCGCCCCTCGCTCTACGTCTCTCAAGGGAGTGCAAATTAAGAAGCTTTAACCTGTCTCTATACTCAAGGTTCCTAATGCCCGGGATTAGTCTTGTCATTCTCCTCTGAATTCTTTCCAAGGATTCTATATCCATTCTGTAATACGGTGACCAGAACTGAACTGCGTAATCCAGGTGTGGTCTCACAAGAGCAAGATACAGTTTTAGGATGGCCTGGCTAGTCTTGTAACTAACACTCCTTTGTATGAACCCAAGTACTTTATTAGCCTTGTTACGAGCAAAAACACATTGCTTACTTGGCTTAAGGTTCCTACTTATCATTACTCCTAAATCTCTCTCCCAGTCGGATTTCTCTATGGCATCGTTGTTCATCTGGTATCTGGTTTCCCTGTTTACATCTCCTATACTGAGTACTTTACATTTGTAGACGTTGAATTTCATCTGCCATTTTTCAGACCATTCGAAAAATTTGTTTAGATCTTCCTGTAGTTTTGCCGAGTCCTCGTCAGATTTGATAACACGCCCTATTTTAGTGTCATCAGCAAATTTACTGATGTTGCTGTCAATGCCGATATCTATGTCGTTTATGTATATAATAAATAATAGTGGTCCAAGTACTGAGCCTTGGGGAAGTCCACTTGTGACGTTGCTCCAATGGGACTTAGTGCCGTTAATGCTCACTCGCTGTTTCCTGTCCTGTAACCACGCCCTAATCCATTTAAGGATGTCACCTTTGATGCCATGAGCTTCTACCTTTCTAATTAGTCTTTCGTGGGGGACTCTGTCGAAGGCATTGCTAAAGTCGAGATAAACCACATCATAATTGTGCCCCTCGTCCACCGATTCAAAAACTGATGAAAAGAATGTTAATAGATTAGTTAGGCAAGAACGTCCGCTTGTGAAGCCATGCTGGGAATCATTGATCAATGGGTGCTTCTCCAGGTGATTTCGAATAGAGTTTGAAATGATTGCTTCCAGTAATTTGCCTACTATTGATGTTAGACTGATTGGGCGGTAGTTAGAGGATAGTGATCTATCCCCCTTCTTGAAAATCGGTATTACAATCGCTATCCTCCAGAATTCTGGTACTACACCTGTTTTTAATGACATGTTAAACAACTTTCCTAAGGGCATACTAAGCTCTTCCTTACATTCCTTTAATACTCTGGCAAATATCTCATCGGGACCAGGTGACTTATTAGGCTTTAGTTTGTCTATTTGCTTACTAACATCGTTACTAGTCACTACTATCTCACTTAATTTGTTTTCTTCACTATCTCTGAATAGAGTCGGTTCCTTGGGTATTCCCTGGACATGCTGGATAATATACCATCTACTTAAGGAGGTGATGTAGGTAAGGTAGATTGATATTTTAACATTAATTTACTCAGGTTTTTCTTAGTATCGGATTTTTTTTTTAGTTTTTTATTCTGACAATTTATAATGCAAGCAGCGTTCACATGTTGTCAACCGCCCCCAAGTGTACAAGAAGTTTGGACTGTAACTGTACCGTCAATAAGTGGCTGTAACTGCACCGTCAATAAGTGGCTGTAACTGTACCGTCAATAAATGGCTGTAACTGTACCGTCAATAAGTGGCTCTGTATTCTGAACACGGGGATCTCTACAGTATAACCTACGAGTATAACTGTGGTGAAAGAACTGCTTCCCCGCATTATGTTGAGGAAGATTCGCATACAAACTTTTTGCCCTGACTTCGTAGTAAAAAAAATCTTAGGGAAAATATATTGAATTTATTTTTCATGTTTATTTATTTATTGTTGTCGTTGGTGTTTTTTTTTTTACCGGGATGTGTGTTATATTCACGAAAATGGAGTCAAGACAAAGGTTGGACACGTTGATGTGAAGTAACACAGTAAATGATGTTGTTTGTGTTGCTGTGTTATTTATTTATTGTGTTTCTTATTCTTTTCTGTATATTTTGTTTTATTTAGTTTTATTGTAGTAATTGTTATTCTTTTTTTTATTCTTACTTATTTTCATTTTACTGTTTATTCGTTTTCTTATTTTCATTTTATTGTTCAATAATTTTCCATTCATTCTTATTTATTTATCGCGTTGGTGTATTTCATTTATTTGCTATTCTCTTAGGTATTTCACATTTGCATTAATTAATCTTCAAATCATTGGTTGCTATTTTATCATACTAGTTTAATGTTCACCTCAGCAGTCAACTGGCTTATGTCTAAACAATGTCTACCACTGTTTTAGCCAGACTTAGTTATGAGACTTGTAATTCAGTATCCATTACGTACCGTTTATCAGTGTAATTTGTGGTAATGGACTGCCCAATGTAATTATATATATTGTCTTACTGAAAAAAATGCGGTGTAACCACGATTAAGTTTTATAGAGTTTGTATTAAAGGATTATTCTCCTATACTTCTCTTAGATTCTGAATATATTTTTGTTTTATTATTTCAGTGTATTGTAATGTGTAGTTAGTTACACTATAGATATATAATAATTGCTTTAAGTTTGGTTGGGAGTGTGGAAGGTGTTGTGGTGTGTGATGTACAGGTGTGTACAGGTGGTGGTTACACCTGACTTCGAGGCAGGTGTGTATAGGTGCCAGATACACCTATGGTTACAACACAGGTGTATCCGGCAGCAGTAGTAACAAAGGGGCTATATGGGCTCCGGCGGCCATGTCGTGACACCGGCCGGCAGAATCCCCCGGTGAAAAAGGGAAACAAGATGGCTGTCCCCCATTCAATATGTAAACAACTCGACCTGAAATGTTGTTTATTGGACATTTTTCTCATTAGGGAGTCGAACCCTTGTTTTGAGTTGGTGTTCAACTACCGTGGCTGACGGCCATCACCTGTGATTCAACTGGTAGAATTAAGTGTAATAATAATAATAATAATAATAATAATGATAATAATTAACGGTTTATTGAAAGAGCTTGGCAGCCAGAAGGCTGAAAATATACAGTTATATATTTGGGGAATGGGTTTCGAATTACAAATAATATACAAGTAACATAAGTGATACAAATAAGATATATAATAACTAGATGGGGAAAAGCTCAAACTACAGTGCATTTCAACATAGTGACAGTGCAAGAAGTAGTATTTACTGGGAGTGAATACACTGGTTTATTACAAGTTATTGATAATTTTACAATGGTTGGGACTGGGCTGTTCTTATAGCGATCAGTTCGTGCACTTATGGGCTGGATGCGGTTGTGGTGTCAAACAGCAATTCTCGGGCTAGGGATCTCAGGTGGTAGTAGGAGCCGGTGTCGAGGATGGTGTAGAAGCTTCTTAGCAAATTTGCAGATGTGTTCGTGGTGATGGTCAGTGAGAGTCGAAAGGGTCAGTGTGTTGAGCGCTTCTTGATATGTGGAGCAGGAAGGGGAGAGAATAATCTTGCATGCCCTCTTTTGCACTTTTACTAGGTGGGCATCTTATCAAATGAACCCCTGTCCTAATGGGCCCTAGTCCTAATGGGCCCCAGTCCTATTGGGTCCCAGTTTTAATGGGCCCCAATTCTAATTGGTCACATTTCCAATGGTTCTCAGTCCTAATGAGCCTCAGTCCAAAGATACCACAGGCCTAATGGTTCCAGTCTTAATAGACCTCAGTCTTAATGAGTCTCAATCCTGACGGCTCTCAATACTAATGGGCCTCAGTCCTAATAGTTTAAGGTTGGGACCCATTAAGACTGGCTTCTATTTACCTTACAAGCACTGTGTTCTACCGTGTCATCCCGTGTGTGTGTGATTTCCCGTGTCAGGTGGTATAATACGCAGGTGAGTGGCTGCCAGGTAGGGTGGGTGAGGGTGGGCACCTTGATGCAGGGGAAGGTGAGTTCCTGATGCTGATTCACACCAGTGTCATGATGAGGTAATCTTATCACCTTATTAGTGTACGATGAGTGGGTGGGCGTGGTGTGGAGGGGTGGGGGCGCGTAAGGGGTAGGCAGCAAGGGGCGTGGTGTATGGTGGGGGGAGGGTAAGGGGCGTGTAGGGGTAGCTAAGTGGGCGTGTTGAGTTGGGCAAGAGGGAGGCGTGGTGGGTGTAGGGGCGTGTATAGGAGGCGGGAAGTGGTGATGGCGCGCGCCACTAATCACTCTGACCTTACTGAACACAACCCATTATACAGCATAATTAGTGTTGCTTCCATCAGCCTCACACAGTCAAACACACTATTTACATTTTCTCTTCACATATATTTTATTTTATTCGTTTCAAGTGGGACTCGAATTTCAGCCTTGGAGTCGAAGAGGAATTTTTTTAGAAGTTGAAAAGAAATCGTGTTTAGTTGAAGACGAATGTGTTCTTATATAAAAGTGAAGGAATTAACCAGACGTGTTTGATTGTTTGGGAGTCTCTATCTCTCACACTCGAGTCCAAGATGTCCCCCTTGAGGACGGTGTTCGTGTAGCGTCGTCAAACTCGCTCTTGGTTTTTATTCAGCAGGAAGAGCTACACCCGCCACCTGGTGTTGGCCGTGTCTGGTGACCATCATATTAACAAGGCCGCTCTCTCGTGCCTTGTCCACACGCCACCCCCCACCTCCATATTGTACCGTTTTGTCCTTTATTAACGGTGGTGTTACTACAGGCAGCGTGGTGTGGGGGGAGGGCCGCTGCTTCACATTGTTCAGTCTTTGACGTGTAACACAAAACGTGAGATGTTGTGGTCCTTCACTACCTCACAACACACACACATCTCCTAGTTACCACATGCTGTTGTTATTAAAGCTCCACCAATGAGTACGCGTCGCTGTCTCGTCCTTTGCTCCGCCGACCATTACAGTGTGTAGCTGTAGGACTCGCCGCCGTGTTTGTTTCATGTAGCGACACTAAACTCCCGGAAATTTGTAGGTGTTAAGCTGGAGCGTTTGAGCTGTTGTTGTCGTCACCTTGTTGATGTTTTGTAGGTCCGTGTTGGCTGAGGATTGTTGTTAGTGTTTCTTAAGGCATTAATAAACTAGTCATGAGGTTCTATAGGAATTATATCCTGCTGTTCTTTTTGTTCTTGTTCTTTTTATTGTTGTTGTTGTTCTTCAGTTGCATAATTCGAGTTGTGATTATCAGTAGAAGTTTGACGGGCTGGATTCTCTTATCGTTTCTTTAATTCATAAACAAGAACCGTAAACACAAGAGCAAAACAAAGACATAACCAATGAACTAAAAACAAATATATTGAAGGTTTAAATTTCTGGGATAGATTTAAATAGATCTTGGGTATATTTTCTCGTTCTTGGAGGTCAGGCCAGGCCAGGTCAGGTCATGTCATGTTAGGTGTACCGAATACGCTAGCAGAGGTGGTCAGATGCCTTGGGAATACTGCAGAGTAATTGAGGTCAGGTCAGGTGGCCTCAATACCTGCTTCAAGGTGTAATAGAGGTGAAAAATAATGGGTTTCTTGATTGGATCTGGTTAAGTCAGGTCAGGTAAAGTCAGATACAGAGGCTGGGTGTATGACTGTGGGTTGGTGGGTGTATGACTGTGGGTTGGTGGGTGTATGACCGTGGGTTGATGGGTGTATGACTGTGGGTTGGTGGGAGTATGACTGTGGGTTGATGGGTGTTTGACTGCGGGTTGGTGGGTGTATGACTGTGGGTTGGTGGGTGTATGACTGTGGGTTGGTGGTGTATGACTGTGGGTTGATGGGTGTATGACTGCGGGTTGGTGGGTGTATGACTGCGGGTTGGTGGGTGTATGACTGTGGGTTGGTGGGTGTATGACTGTGGGTTGGTGGTTGTATGACTGTGGGTTGGTGGGTGTATGACTGTGGGTTGGTGGGTGTATGACTGTAGGTTGATGGGTGTATGACTGGGTTGGTGGGTGTATGACTGTAGGTTGATGGGTGTATGACTGGGTTGGTGGGTGTATGACTGTGGGTTGGTGGGTGTATGACTGTGGGTTGATGGGTGTATGACTGTAGGTTGATGGGTGTATGACTGTGGGTTGGTGGGTGTATGACAGTGGTGACAAAGATTATTTGAGCTTGACAAAATTTAGATAGATAGCAGCATGGTTTAGTCGTGTTCAGTTTAGTTTAAATTGTGTTTAGGTTAGGTTGGGTCATGTCAGGTACAGAGTTTGGCCAGGGTCCTTTATTCAAGCTGTCAGGGTTAAACTTCCTTCCTAGAAAGATGAACACACGAACCTACGGACGACACACGAACACAATAACACATGATCATACACGGAAACGAACACACGAATGGACATACTCACGATATCGGGGAATAAATATAAAATTATAAAAATGCATAAAAAGTCTTTGACGGATAAACAACTTTGTAATGTTAGAATCGATATTACTGATATTATAGAAAATCAAACTAACTTCCTTTAAACACTCTTGGCTCTTCCTGTGTATAAGAAGAGTTTAATCTGGAATATTTTTTTTCTAGTAATTGGTGTTATCAGGGGAAGAGATTGTGTCGTTTGTGGTCTGTCATTCAAGGTTGTTTAGTGTTTGAAGCTCGTTAATTCATTATGCTTGTAGCCCCCATCTCTGCATACAACCCTGGTGCTTCTTGCTGTTGATACTCCCACGAAAATAAATTGTCAGATTAACGAAACGAAGATTAAAAAAATTTTGTTTTAATTCACGGATTAACCATACTTCACCCAATCTAACTTAACCTATCCTAACCTAACCTAATCTAATCATAATTGTGTTTTAAAAAAAGGTTTACAGGCATAGGTAACAAGCTGGTCCTTTAACGGGAGAACACAAGGCTTCCCAACCCTCACCTGATGAAATAGAATCACTATACCCAACCTGATCTAATTAAGGACAAGTTAGGCTTTGTAAGATAGTTTAGTTTGAAGTGTTGTGAATCTCCGTGGGTGTTATAGATTCACTTGGTATACTACATGTGTAAAGTCAGGATATATACAATGTGTGTTGATTTTTCTACCCGTGTGTTAAATATTTTTGTGGGGAGGGGGAGGTATTTTCCTGTCGGTTTCCACTCTAGCTTTCCACCAATGTTATTTTACCCTTCTAGATTTCTATACCCTTTGATCCACCTTACCTAAGAGTGGAATGAGATAAATAGAATTGGTGGAGTGGAATGTCTGTATAATTGATGTCAGGATCCAACTCTGCCCTGGACGACACAGGATTGATCGTCACTGGTGTTGTAAGACTGTACAGAAAACCGCCTCTTGTGTTGTTCCCACGTATTAAAGAGCGATGAAGGTAAACTGAACAAGGACGCTGGGCAATGCTCGTTGTTGTAGTGGAATACACACGAAACCCAGTCAGTTGAGGGTGTAAATCTTCGCCTGCCTCTGGAATACACTACACACGCTATGCCAAAACTGAGATATACTCGGCATGTCAACACTGAGACACACATGCTATGCTAACAAACATATACTCACATAAACTATGCCAATATTAAGACACATACACTATGCGAAACACCGGCTGTGCTTAAACTAATGATTCCCCGCTCTACATGAACGCTGAGATAACAAGTTGACTTTTTTTATCGAGGAGGAGCCAAAGTCTTTCACGATAGTCACCGTCTTAGCTAAACTTGTTAACATGGTTAGCAACTTCTGGAAACATCTCGCTTAACCGAGTTATCAAGTTGTGAATAAGCTGACTCACAGAGGAGAAGTATTCCTTTACGAATTAATCTTACCAGCTTACAAGCTCTTTATTAATTAATGACAAGCGTTACACCTGTCCGCCATTCTAGGCCACGCCTCTCACCCCACCCCCCTCCCCTTAAGTCAATAGCCTTCTAAAGCAGTGAAAGACGAAATTGGTTCTTATAATCATGACTGCTTTCTCGGGACATTGTGTATACAACACACTCTAAACTAAGCCTAGGTACCTTCTTAACCCCTCATAATCCGCCGATGGAAAGTCTGGGACTCTGACCATATTTTCATTATTTTTCCTTTCCAAATTTAGGGTAAACCTGATTTCTCTGTGATCACTGTTCCCAAGTTCTTCCCCTATTGTGATATCTCTGATAATATTTTCTTTATTTGTTCATACTAGGTCTAATATATTGTCACCTCTAGTAGGTTCTGTAATTAGTTGATTCAAAAAATTGTCCTGTACTGCGTCTAGGAAGTCTTGAGATTCATAG
>NW_024742247.1:0-28678 GCF_018991925.1 Homarus americanus | reverse complement strand
CCCCATAAATATGGGAGAGGTTTCTGTACCCCATAATCCACCCCCATAAATATGCGAGAGGTTTCTGTACCCCTTAATCCACCCCCCCATATATATGGGAGAGGTTTCTGTACCCCATAATCCACCCCACATAAATATGGGAGAGGTTTCTGTTCCCCATAATCCACCCCCATAAATATGGGATAGGTTTCTGTACCCCATAATCCACCCCCCATAAATATGGGAGAGGTTTCTGTACCCCATAATCCACCCCACATAAATATGGGAGAGGTTTCTGTACCCCATAATCCACTCCTAATAAATATGGGAGAGGTTTCTGTACCCCTTAATTCACCCCACATAAATATGGGAGAGGTTTCTGTACTCTATAATCCACCCCCCATAAATATGGGAGGGATTTCTGTACCCCATAATCCACCCCACATAAATATGGGAGAGGTTTCTGTACCCTATAATCCACCCGACATAAATATGGGAGAGGTTTCTGTACCCCATAATCCACCCCCCATAAATATGGGAGAGGTTTCTGTACGCCTTAATCCACCCCCTATAGATATGGGAGAGGTTTTTGTACCCCCATAATCCACCCCACATAAATATGGGAGAGGTTTCTGTGCCCCCCATAAACCACCCCAATAAATATGGGAGGTTTCTGTACTTATAATTCACCCACATAAATATGGGAGAAGTTTCTGTACTCCTAATCACCCCCCATAAATATGGGAGGGATTTCCTATACCCATAATCCACCCACATAAATATACGGGAGGGGTTTCTCTGGCCTATAATCACCATAAATATGGGAGGTTTCTCCTTGCTTACATAATCACCCCCCATAAATATGGGAGAGGTTTCTGTACCCTTAATCACTATAGATAACAGGGTTTTTGTGCACATAATCCACCCCCAACGCTAAATATGGGAGGTTTTCTTCCCATAATCCACCCCCATAAATATGGGAGGGTTTCTGTGCCCATAATCACCCCATAAATATGGGAGAGGTTTCTGTACCCCATAATCCACCTGACATAAATATGGGAGAGTTTTCTGTACCCCATAATCCACCCGACATAATTATGGGAGGTTTCTGTTCCCCATAATCCACCCAACATAAATATGGGAGAGATTTCTGTACCTCTTAATCCACCCCCCATAAATATGGGAGAGGTTTCTGTACCCCATAATCTACCCCACATAAATTTGGGAGAGGTTTCTGTACCCCATAATAAACCCCCCATAAATATGGGAGAGGTTTCTGTAACCCATTATCCACCCCACATAAATATGGGAGAGGATTCTGTACCCTATAATCCACCCGACATAAATATGGGAGAGGTTTCTAGACCCCATAATCCACGCCCCATAAATATGGGAGAGGTTTCTGTACCCAATAATCCACCCGACATCAATATGGGAGAGGTTTCTGTACCCTATAATCCACCCGACATAAATATGGGAGAGGTTTCTGGCACCCCATAATCCACCCAACATAGGCCCGGAGGTTTCTCTGCCCATAATCACCCACATAAATATGGGAGGGTTTCTGTGCCTATAATCCACTTTAACATAAATATGGAGGGTTTCTGTGCCCATAATCACCCCCCCATAAATATGGGGAGGTTCTGTACCCCCTTAATCCACCGACATAAATATAGGAGAGGTTTCTGTGCCCTATAATCACCAACATAAATATGGGAGAGAGATTTCTGTACCCATAATCACCCCCATAAATATGGGGAGAGGTTTCTGTACCCATAATCACACGACACAAATATAGAGGAGAGGTTTCTGTGCCCATAATCCACCCCTACGCCAAATGGAAGTTTCTGTACCCCATAATCCTCCCGACATAAATATGGGAGAGGTTTCTGTATCCCATAATCCACCCGACATAAATATGGGAGAGGTTTCTGTACCCCATAATCCACCCGACATAAATATGGGAGAGGTTTCTGAACCCCATAATCCACCCCACATAAATATGGGAGAGGCTTATGTACCCCATAACCCACCCCCCATAAATATCGGAGAGGTTTCTCTACCATTTAATCCACCCCCCATATATATGGGAGAGGTTTCTGTACCCCTTAATCCACCCCCCATAAATATGGGAGAGGTTTCTGTACCCCATAATCCACCCACACATAAATATGGGAGGGTTTCTGTACCCATAATCCCACCCCCATAAATATGGGAGAGGGTTTCTGTACCCCATAATCCACCCCCCATAAATATGGGAGAAGTCCTTGTACCCCTTAATCCACCCCCCATAAATATGAGAGAGGTTTCTGTACCCCATAATCCACCCCACATAAATATGGGAGAGGTTTCTGTACCCCATAATCAACCCGACATAAATATGGGAGAGGTTTCTGTACCCCATAATCCACCCCCCATAAATGTGGGAGAGGTTTCTGTACCCATTAATCCAACCCCCATAAATATGGGAGAGGGTTTCTGTACCCCTTTATCCACCCACCATAAATATGGGAGAGGTTTTTGTACCCCATAATCCACCCGACATGAATATGGGAGAGGTTTCTGTACCCTATAATCCACCCGACATAAATATGGGAGAGGTTTCTGTACCCCATAATCCACCCGACATAAATATGGTAGAGGTTTCTGTACCCCATAATCCACCCCACATAAATATGAGAGAGGTTTCTGTGCTCTATAATCCACCCGACATAAATATGGGAGAGGTTTCTGTACCCCATAATCCACCCCCCATAAATATGGGAGAGGTTTCTGCACCACATAATCCACCCGACACAAAGATGGGAGAGGTTTCTGTACCCCATAATCCACCCCACATAAATATGGGAGAGGTTTCTGTACCCCATAATCCACCCCCCATAAATATGGGAGAGGTTTCTGTACCCCATAATCCACCCCCCATAAATAGGGGAGAGGTTTCTGTACCCCATAATCCACCTGACATAAATATGGGAGAGTTTTCTGTACCCCATAATCCACCCGACATAATTATGGGAGGTTTCTGTTCCCCATAATCCACCCAACATAAATATGGGAGAGATTTCTGTACCTCTTAATCCACCCCCCATAAATATGGGAGAGGTTTCTGTACCCCATAATCTACCCCATATAAATTTGGGAGAGGTTTCTGTACCCCATAATAAACCCCCCATAAATATGGGAGAGGTTTCTGTAACCCATAATCCACCCCACATAAATATGGGAGAGGATTCTGTACCCTATAATCCACCCGACATAAATATGGGAGAGGTTTCTAGACCCCATAATCCACGCCCCATAAATATGGGAGAGGTTTCTGTACCCAATAATCCACCCGTCATCAATATGGGAGAGGTTTCTGTACCCTATAATCCACCCGACATAAATATGGGAGAGGTTTCTGTACCCCATAATCCACCCAACATAAATTTTGGAGAGGTTTCTGTACCCCATAATCCACTCCACATACATATGGGGGAGGTTTCTGTGCCCTATAATCCACCCAACATAAATATGGGAGAGGATTCTGTACCCCATAATCCACCCCCCATAAATATGGGAGAGGTTTCTGTACCCCATAATCCACCCGACATAAATATGGGAGAGGTTTCTGTACCCCATAATCCACCCGACATAAATATGGGAGAGATTTCTGTACCCCTTAATCCTCCCCCCATAAATATGGGAGAGGTTTCTGTACCCCATAATCCACCCCCCATAAATATGGGAAAGGTTTCTGTACGCCATAATCCACCCCCCATAATTATGGGAGAGGTTTCTGTACTCCATAATCCACCCCACATAAATATGGGAGAGGTTTCTGTACCCCATAATCCACCCCACATAAATATGGGAGAGGTTTCTGTACTCTATAATCCACCCGACATAAATATGGGATAGGTTTCTGTACCCCATAATCCACCCCCCATAAATATGGGAGAGGTTTCTGTACCCCATAATCCACCCCACATAAATATGGGAGAGGTTTCTGTACCCCATAAACCACCCCTAATAAATATGGGAGAGGTTTCTGTACCCCTTAATTCACCCCACATAAATATGGGAGAGGTTTCTGTACTCTATAATCCACCCCCCATAAATATGGGAGGGATTTCTGTACCCCATAATCCACCCCACATAAATATGGGAGAGGTTTCTGTACCCTATAATCCACCCGACATAAATATGGGAGAGGTTTCTGTACCCCATAATCCACCCCCCATAAATATGGGAGAGGTTTCTGTACGCCTTAATCCACCCCCTATAGATATGGGAGAGGTTTTTGTACCCCCATAATCCACCCCACATAAATATGGGAGAGGTTTCTGTACCCCATAATCCACTCTATAAATATGGGGAGAGAGGTTTCTGTACCCCTATATCCACCCCCCATATATGGAGAGGCTTGTACCCCATAATCCACCTGACATAAATATGGGAGAGTTTTCTGTACCCCATAATCCACCCGACATAATTATGGGAGGTTTCTGTTCCCCATAATCCACCCAACATAAATATGGGAGAGATTTCTGTACCTATTAATCCACCCCCCATAAATATGGGAGAGGTTTCTGTACCCCATAATCTACCCCACATAAATTTGGGAGAGGTTTCTGTACCCCATAATAAACCCCCCATAAATATGGGAGAGGTTTCTGTAACCCATTATCCACCCCACATAAATATGGGAGAGGATTCTGTACCCTATAATCCACCCGACATAAATATGGGAGAGGTTTCTAGACCCCATAATCCACGCCCCATAAATATGGGAGAGGCTTTGCACTCTTACAATCCACCCCACATAAATATGAGGCTGTACCCATAATCCACCCCACATAAATATATGGGAGAGGATTCTACCCCAGTCCAATCTGATATAAATATGGGAGAGGTTTCCTGGACCCCATAATCCACGCCCCATAAATATGGGAGAGGTTTCTGTACCCCATAATCCACCCGACATCAATATGGGAGAGGTTTCTGTACCCTATAATCCACCCGACATAAATATGGGAGAGGTTGCTGTACCCCATAATCCACCCAACATAAATTTGGGAGAGGTTTCTGTACCCCATCATCCACCCCACATAAATATGGGAGAGGTTTCTGTGCCCTATAATCCACCCAACATAAATATGGGAGAGGTTTCTGTACCCCATAATCCACCCCCCATAAATATGGGAGAGGTTTCTGTACCCCATAATCCACTCGACACACATATGGGAGAGGTCTCTGTACCCCATAATCCACCCCACATAAATATGGGAGACGTTTCTGTACCCCATAATCCACCCGACATAAATATGGGAGAGGTTTCTGTACCCCATAATCCATCCCCATATATATGGGAGAGGTTTCTGTACCTTTTAATCCAACCCCCATAAAAATGGGAGAGGTTTCTATACCCCTTTGTCCACCAGCCATAAATATGGGAGAGGTTTTTGTACCCCATAATCCACCCCACATAAATATGGGAGAGGTTTCTGTACCCCATAATCCATCCCCCATAAATATGGGAAAGGTTTCTGTACCCCATAATCCACCCCCATAATTATGGGAGAAGTTTCTGTACCCCATAATCAACCCCCCAAAAATATGGGAAAAGTTTCTGTACCCCATAATCCACCCCCCACAAATCAGGGAGAGGTTTCTGTACCCCATAATCCACCCTACATAAATATGGGAGAGGTTTCTATACCCTATAATCCACCCGACATAAATATGGGAGAGGTTTCTGTACCCCATAATCCACCCCCCATAAATATGGGAGAGGTTTCTGTACCTCTTAATCCACCCCCCATAAATATGGGAGAGGTTTCTGTACCCCATAATCCACCCCACATAAATATGGGAGATGTTACTGTACCCCATAATCCACCCGACTTAAATATGGGAGAGGTTTCTGTACCCCATAATCCACCTTCCATAAATATGGGAGTGGTTTCTATACCCCTTAATCCAACCCCCATAAATATGGGAGAGGTTTCTGTACCCCTTTATCCACCCACCATAAATATGGGAGAGGTTTTAGTACCCCATATCCATCCCACATAAATATGGGAAAGGTTTCTGTACCCCATAATCCACCCCCCATAAATATGAGAGAGGTTTCTGTACCCCATAATCCACCCTCCATATGTATGGGAGAGGTTTCTGTACCCCATAATCCTCCCGACATAAATATGGGAGAGGTTTCTATACCCCATAATCCACCCGACATAAATATGGGAGAGGTTTCTGTACCCCATAATCCACCCGACATAAATATGGGAGAGGTTTCTGTACCCCATAATCCACCCCACATAAATATGGGAGAGGTTTCTATGCCCTATAATCCACCCGACATAAATATGGGAGAGGTTTCTGTACCCCATAATCCACCCCCCATAAATATAGGAGAGGTTTCTGTACCCCATAATCCACCCCCCATAAATGTGGGAGAAGTTTCTGTACCCATTAATCCAACCCACAGAAATATGGGAGAGGTTTCTGTACCCCTTTATCCACCCGCCATAAATATGGGAGAGGTTTTTGTACCCCATAACCCACCCCACATAAATATGGGAGAGGTTTCTGTACCCCATAATCCACCCCCCATAAATATGGGAGATGTTTCTGTACCCCATAATCCACCCGACACAAATATTGGAGAGGTTTCTGTACCCCTTAATCCACCCCCCATAAATATGGGAGAGGTTTTTGTACCCCATAATCCACCCCACATAAATATGGGAGATGTTTCTGTACCCCATAATCCACCCCGCATAAATATGGGAGAGGTTTCTGTGCCCTATAATCCACCCAACATAAATATGGGAGAAGTTTCTGTACCCCATAATCCACCCCCCTATAAATATGGGGAGAGGTTTGCACTCCATAATCCACCCCCACATAAATATGGGAGGTTTCCTGTACCCTTAATTCACCCCACATAAATATGGGAGAGGCTTCATATATAATCCACCTCCACAAATATGGGAGAGGTTTCTTTGCAAATTCTATAACCACCCCACTGCAACATGGAGAGGTTTCCTGCACCCTATAATCCAATTGACATAAATATATAGGAGAGGTTTTGCACCCCATAATCCACCTCCCTATAAATATGGGGAGAGTGTTTCTGTACCCCATAATCCACCCCCCATAAATATGGGAGAGGTTTCTGTACCCCATAATCCACCCCACATAAATATGGGAGAGGTTTCTGTACCCCATAATCCACCCCCCATAAATATGGGAGAGGTCTCTGTACCCCATAATCCACCCCCCATAAATATGTGAGAGGTTTCTGTACCCCATAATCCACCTGACATAAATATGGGAGAGTTTTCTGTACCCCATAATCCACCCGACATAATTATGGGAGGTTTCTGTTCCCCATAATCCACCCAACATAAATATGGGAGAGATTTCTGTACCTCCTAATCCACCCCCCATAAATATGGGAGAGGTTTCTGTACCCCATAATCTACCCCACATAAATTTGGGAGAGGTTTCTGTACCCCATAATAAACCCCCCATAAATATGGGAAAGGTTTCTGTAACCCATAATCCACCCCACATAAATATGGGAGAGGATTCTGTACCCTATAATCCACCCGACATAAATATGGGAGAGGTTTCTAGACCCCATAATCCACGCCCCATAAATATGGGAGAGGTTTCTGTACCCAATAATACACCCGACATCAATATGGGAGAGGTTTCTGTACCCTATAATCCACCCGACATAAATATGGGAGAGGTTTCTGTACCCCATAATCCACCCAACATAAATTTTGGAGAGGTTTCTGTACCCCATAATCCACTCCACATACATATGGGGGAGGTTTCTGTGCCCTATAATCCACCCAACATAAATATGGGAGAGGATTCTGTACCCCATAATCCACCCCACATAAATATGGGAGAGGTTTCTGTACCCCATAATCCACCCCACATAAATATGGGAGAGGTTTTTGTACCCCATAATCCACCCCACATAAATATGGGAGAGGTTTCTGTACCCCTTAATCCACCCCACATAAGTATGGGAGAGGTTTCTGTACCTCATAAACCAGCCCATATAAATATAGGAGAGGTTTCTGTACCCTTAATCCACCCCATATAAATATGGGAGAGGTTTCTGTACCCTATAATCCACCCCACATAAATATGGGAGAGGTTTCTGTACCCTATAATCCACCCCACATAAATATGGGAGAGATTTCTTGGACCCCATAATCCACCCCCACATAACATGGGAGAGGCTCTGTCCCCCATAATCCACCCCCATAAATATGGGAGAGGTTTCTCTACCCCATAATCCAATCTCACATAAATATGGGACAGGTTTCTGTACCCCATAATCCACCCCCACATAAATATGGGGAGGTTTCTGTACCCTTAATCCACCCCACATGTAAATATAGGAGAGGTTTCTGTACCCCATAATCCACCCCACATAACATGGGAGAGGTTTCTGTCCCCCATAATCCAACACCCCACATAAATATGGGAGAGGTTCTGTACCCTATAATCCACTCCACATAAATATGAGAGAGGCTCTGTACCCCATAATTCACCCCACATAAATATATGGGAGAGGCTTCTGTACTTTAATCCACCCCACATAAATATGGGAGAGGTTTCTGTACCCCATAATCCACCCCCATAAATATGGGAGAGGTTTCTGAACCCCATAATCCACCCTCCATAAATATGGGAGAGGTTTCTGTAACCCATAATCCACCCCACATAAATATGGGAGAGGTTTCTGTACCCTATAATCCACCCGACATAAATATGGTAGAGGTTTGTGTACCCCATAATCCACCCCAAATAAATATAGGAGAGGTTTCTCTACCCCATAATCCACCCCAAATAAATATGAGAGAGGTTTCTGTACCCCTTAATCCACCCCCCATAAATATGGGAGAGGTTTTTGTACCCCATAATCCACCCCACATAAATATGAGAGATGTTTCTGTACCCCATAATCCACCCCACATAAATATGGGAGATGTTTCTGTACCCCATAATCCACCCCCCATAAATATGGGAGAGGTTTCTGTACCCCATAATACACCCCACATATATATGGGAGAGGTTTCTATACCCCATAATCCACCCCACATAAATATGGGAGAGGTTTCTGTACCCCATAATCCACCCCCCATAAATATGGGAGAGGTTTCTGTACCCCATAATCCACCCCACATAAATATGGGAGAGGTTTCTGTACCCAATAATCCACCCGAAATAAATATGGGAGAGGTTTCTGTACCCCATAATCCACGCCCCATAAATATGGGAGAGGTTTCTGTACCCAATAATCCACCGGACATAAATATGGGAGACGTTTCTGTACCCAATAATCCACCCGACATAAATATGGGAGAGGTTTCTGTACCCCATAATCCACTCGACATAAGTATGGGAGAGGTTTCTGTACCCCATAATCCACCCCACATAAATATGGGAGAGGTTTCTGTGCCCAATAATCCACCCGACATAAATATGGGAGAGGTTTCTGTACCCCATAATCCTCCCCCCATAAATATGGGAGAGGATTCTGTACACCATAATCCACCCGACATAAATATGAGAGATGTCCTTGTACCCCTTAATCCACCCCCCATAAATATGGGAGAGGTTTCTGTACCCCATAATCCACCCCCCATAAATATGGGAGAGGTTTATGTACCCCTTAATCCAACCCCCATAAATATGGAAGAGGTTTCTGTACCCCTTTATCCACCTGCCATAAATATGAAAGAGGTTTTAGTTCCCCATAATCCACCCACATAAATATGGGAGAGGCTTCTGTACCCCTTAATCCACCGCACCATAAATATGGGAGAGGTTTCTGTACCCCATAATTCACCACACATAAATATGGGAGAGGTTTCTGTACCCCATAATCCATCCCCCATAAATATGGGAGAGGTTTCTATACCCCATAATCCACCCCCCATAAATATGGGAGAGGATTCTGTACCCCTTAATCCAACCCACATAAATATGGAAGAGGTCTCTGTACCCCTTTATCCACCTGCCATAAATATGGGAGAGGTTTTATTTCACCATAATCCACCCACATAAATATGGGAGAGGCTTCTGTACCCCTTAATCCACCGCACCATAAATATGGGAAAGGTTTCTGTACCCCATAATCCACCACACATAAATATGAGAGGTTTCTGTACCCCATAATCCACTCGACATAAATATGGGAGAGGTTTCTGTACCCCATAATCCACCCCCCATAAATATGGGAGAGGTTTCTGTACCCCATAATCCACCCCACATAAATATGGGAGAGGATTCTGTACCCCATAATCCACCCAACATAAATATGGGAGAGGTTTCTGTACCTTATAATCCACCCGACATGAATATGGGAGAGGTTTCTGTACCCCATAATCCACGCCCCATAAATATGGGAGAGGTTTCTGTATCCCATAATCCACCCGACATAAATATGGGAGAGGTTTCTGTACCCCATAATCCACCCGACATAAATATGGGAGAGATTTCTGTACCCCTTAATCCACCCCCCATATATATGGGAGAGGTTTCTGTACCCCATAATCCACCCCCCATAAATATGGGAGAGGTTTCTGTACCCCATAGTCCACCCCACATAAATATGGGAGAAGTTTCTGTACCCTATAATCCACCCGAAATAAATATGGTAGAGATTTCTGTACCCCATAATCCACCCGACACAAATATGGGAGAAGTTTCTGTACCCCATAATCCACCCGACACAAATATGGGAGAGGTTTCTGTACCCCATAATCCACCCGACATAAATATGGGAGAGGTTTCTGTACCCCATAATCCACCCCCTTAAATATGGGAGAGGTTTCTGTATCCTATAATCCACCCCACATAAATATGGGAGACGTTTCTGTACCCCTTAATCCAACCCTCATAAATATGGGAGAGGTTTCTGTACCCCTTTATCCACCAGCCATAAATATGGGAGAGGTTTTTGTACCCCATAATCCACCCCACACAAATATGGGAGAGGTTTCTGTACCCCATAATCCACCCCACATAAATATGGGAGAGGTTTCTGCATTCTAGTCTCCACTCTATAATGTGGAGAGGTTTTGTACCCCATAATCCACCCCACATAAATATGGGAGAGGTTTCTGTACCCCATAATCCACCCCCATAAATATGGGAGAGGTTTCTGAACCCCATAATCCACCCTCCATAAATATGGGAGAGGTTTCTGTAACCCATAATCCACCCCACATAAATATGGGAGAGGTTTCTGTACCCTATAATCCACCCGACATAAATATGGTAGAGGTTTGTGTACCCCATAATCCACCCCAAATAAATATAGGAGAGGTTTCTCTACCCCATAATCCACCCCAAATAAATATGAGAGAGGTTTCTGTACCCCTTAATCCACCCCCCATAAATATGGGAGAGGTTTTTGTACCCCATAATCCACCCCACATAAATATGAGAGATGTTTCTGTACCCCATAATCCACCCCACATAAATATGGGAGATGTTTCTGTACCCCATAATCCACCCCCCATAAATATGGGAGAGGTTTCTGTACCCCATAATACACCCCACATATATATGGGAGAGGTTTCTATACCCCATAATCCACCCCACATAAATATGGGAGAGGTTTCTGTACCCCATAATCCACCCCCCATAAATATGGGAGAGGTTTCTGTACCCCATAATCCACCCCACATAAATATGGGAGAGGTTTCTAAAATTCCCTATAATCCACCCGACATAAATATGGGAGAGGTTTCTGTACCCCATAATCCACCCCCCCATAAATATGGCAGAGGTTTCTGTACCCCATAATACACCCCACATATATATGGGAGAGGTTTCTGTACCCCAATATCCACCCCACATAAATATGGGAGAGGATTAGGTACCCCATAATCCACCCCACATTAATATGGGAGAGGTTTCTGTGCCCTATAATCCACCTGACATATATATGGGAGAGGTTTCTGTACCCATAACCCACCCCCCATAAATTCGGGAGAGGTTTTTCTACGCCATAATCCACCCCCCATAAATATGGGAGAGGTTTCTGTACCCCAATATCCACCCCACATAAATATGGGAGAGGTTTAGGTACCCCATAATCCACCCCACATAAATATGGGAGAGGTTTCTGTGCCTCTATAATCCACCTGACATAAATATGGGAGAGGTTTAGGTACCCCATAAACCACCCCCCATAAATATGGGAGAGGTTTCTGTACCCCATAATCCACCTGACATAAATATGGGAGAGGTTTAGGTACCCCATAATCCACCCCACATAAATATGGGAGAGGTTTCTGTGCCCTATAATCCACCTGACATAAATATGGGAGAGGTTTCTGTACCCCATAAACCACCCCCCATAAATATGGGAGAGGTTTCTGTACCCCATAATCCACCTGACACAAATATGGGAGAAGTTTCTGTACCCCTTAATCCACCCCCCATAAATATGGAAGAGGTTTCTGTGCCCTATAATCCACCCCACATAAATATGGGAGACGTTTCTGTACCCCTTTATCCACCCGCCATAAATATGGGAGAGGTTTTTGTACCCCATAATCCACCCCAAATATGGGAGTGGTTTCTGTACCCCATAATCCAACCCCATAAATATGGGAATGGTTTCTTTACCCCATAATCCACCCTCCATAATTATGGGAGAGGTTTCTGTACCCCATAATCCACCCCACATAAATATGGGAGAGGTTTCTGTATCCCATAATCCACCCCACATAAATATGGGAGAGGTTTCTGTACCCCATAATCCACCCCACATAAATATGGGAAAGGTTTCTGTACCCTATAATCCACCCGACATAAATATGGGAGAGGTTTCTGTACCCCATAATCCACGCCGCATAAATATGGGAGAGGTTTCTGTACCCCATAATCCACTGGACATATATATGGGAGAGGTCTCTGTACCCCATATTCCACCCGACATAAATATGGGAGAGGTTTCTGTACCCCATAATCCACCCGATATAAGTATGGGAGGGTTTTCTGTACCCCATAATCCACCCCACATAAATATGGGAGAGGTTTCTGTGCCCTACAATCCACCCGACATAAATATGGGAGAGGTTTCTTTACCCCATAATCCTCCCCCCATAAATATGGGAGAGGTTTCTGCACACCATAATCCACCCGACATAAATATGGGAGAGGTCCTTGTACCCCTTAATCCACCCCCCATAAATATGGGAGAGATTTCTGTACCCCATAATCCACCCCACATAAATATGGGAGAGGTTTCTGTACCCCATAATCCACCCGACACAAATATGGGAGAGGTTTCTGTGCCTCATAATCCACCGACATAAATATGGAGATTTTACCCAGCACTTATAATCCCACCCATAAATATGGGAGAGGTTTCTGTACCCCATAATCCACCCGACATAAATATGGGAGAGATTTCTGTACCCCACAATCCACCCCCTATAAATATGGGAGAGGTCCTTGTACCCCTTAATCCACCCCCCATAAATATGGGAGAGGTTTCTCTACCCCATAATCCACCCCACATAAATATGGGAGAGGTTTCTGTACCCCATAATCCACCCAACATAAATATGGGAGAGGTTTCTGTACTCCATAATCCACCCCCATATATATGGGAGAGGCTTCTGTAGCCCTTAATCCAACCCCCATAAATATGGGAGAGGTTTCTGTACCCCTTTATCCACCCGTCATAAATATGGGAGAGGTTTTTGTACCCCATAATCCACCCCACATAAATATGGGAGAGGTTTCTGTACCCCATAATCCACCCCCATAAATATGGGAAAGGATTCTGTACCCCATAATCCACCCCCATAATTATGGGAGAGATTTCTGTACCCCTTAATCTAACCCCCATAAATATGGGAGAGGTTTCTGTCCCCCTTTATCCACCCGCCATAAATATGGGAGAGGTCCTTGTACCCCTAAATCCACCCCCCATAAATATGGGAGAGGTTTCTGTACCCCATAATCCACCCCACATAAATATGGGAGAGGTTTCTGTACCCCAAAATCCACCCAACATAAATATGGGAGAGGTTTCTGTACTCCATAATCCACCCCCATAAATATGGCAGGGGTGTACCCCTTAATCCAACCCCCATAAATATGGAAGGGTTTTCTGTACCCTTTATCCACCCGCCATAAATATGGGAGAGGTTCTGTACCCCTTAATCCACCCCCCATATATATGGGAGAGGTTTCTGTACCCCATAATCCACCCCACATAAATATGGGAGATGTTTCTGTACCCATAACCCACCCGACATAAATATGGGAGAGGTTTCCTCACCCCATAATCCACTCCCCCTAAATATGGGAGAGGTTTCTGTTCCCCTTAATCCAACCCCAATAAATATGGGAGAGGTTTCTGTACCGCTTTATCCACCCGCTATAAATATGGGAGAGGTTTTAGTACCCCATAATCCACCCACATAAATATGGGAGAGGTTTCTTTACCCCTTAATCCACCCCCCATGAATATGGGAGAGGTTTCTGTACCCCATAATTCACCCGACATAAATATGGGAGAGGTTTCTGTACCCCATAATCCACCCGATATAAATATGGGAGAGGTTTCTATACCCCATAATCCACCCGACATAAATGTGGGAGAGTTTTCCGTACCCCATAATCCACCCAACATAAATATGGGAGAGGTTTCTGTACCACATAATCCACCCTACATAAATATGGGAGAGGTTTCTGTACCCCATAATCCAACCCACATAAATATGGGAGAGGTTTCTCTACCCCATAATTCACCCCCCATAAATATGGGAGAGGTTTCTGTACCCCATAATCCACCCCACATAAATATGGGAGAATTTTCTGTACCCTATAATCCACCCGACATAAATATGGGAGAGGTTTCTTTACCCCATAATCCACGCCCCATAAATAGGGGAGAGGTTTCTGTACCCCATAATCCACCCGACATAAATATGGGAGAGGTTTCTATACCCCATAATCCACCCGACATAAATATGGGAGAGGTTTCTGTACCCCATAATCCACCCCCATAAATGGGAGAGGTTTCTGCTGTACCCCATAATCCACCCGACACAAATGTAGGAGGGTTTCTGTACCCCATAATCCACCGACATAAATATGGGAGAGATTCTGTACCATAATCCACCCCCATAAATATGGGTGAGGTTTCTGTACCCCTTAATCCACCCCCACCATAAATATGGGAGGTTTCTGTACCCCATAATCCACCACACATAAATATGGGAAGGTTCTGTACCCCATAATCCACCCCCCCGCCAATTATGGGAGAGGTTTCTGTACTCCATAATCCACCACATAAATATGGGAGGGTTTCTGTACCCCATAATCCACCCCACATAAATTTGGGAGAGGTTTCTGTACCCCATAATCCACCCCCCATAAATATGGGAGAGGTTTCTGTACCCGATAATCCACCCCACATAAATATGGGAGAGGATTCTGTACCCTATAATCCACCCGACATAAATATGGGAGACGTTTCTGGACCCCATAATCCACGCCCCATAAATATGGGAGAGGTTTCTGTATCCAATAATCCGCCCGACATCAATATGGGAGAGGTTTCTGTACCCTATAATCCACCCGACATAAATATGGGAGAGGTTTCTGTACCCTATAATCCACCCCCATAAATATGGGAGAGGTTTCTGTACCCCTTAATCCAGCCCCCATAAATATGGGAGAGGTTTCTGTACCCCATAATCCACCCCACATAAATATGGGAGATGTTTCTGTACCCATAACCCACCCGACATAAATATGGGAGAGGTTTCTGCACCCCATAATCCACCCCCCCTAAATATGGGAGAGGTTTCTGTTCCCCTTAATCCAACCCCAATAAATATGGGAGAGGTTTCTGAACCGCTTTATCCACCCGCTATAAATATGGGAGAGATTTTGGACCCAATAATCCACCCACATATATATGGGAGAGGTTTCTGTACCCCTTAATCCACCCCCCATGAATATGGGAGAGGTTTCTGTACCCCATAATCCACCCGACATATATATGGGAGAGGTTTCTGTACCCCATAATCCACCCGACATAAATATGGGAGAGGTTTCTATACCCCATAATCCACCCGACATAAGTATGGGAGAGGTTTCTGTACCCCATAATCCACTCCACATAAATATGGGAGAGGTTTCTGTGCCCTATAATCCACCCGCCATAAATATGGGAGAGGTTTCTGTACCCCATAATCCACCCCCCATAAATATGGGAGAGGTTTCTGTACACCATAATCCACCCGACATAAATATGGGAGAGGTTTCTGTACCCCATAATCCACCCAACATAAATATGGGACAGATTTCTGTACCCCATAATCCACCCCTAAATGGGAGATCCTTGGCCCTTAATCCACCCCCATATAAATATGGGAGGTTTCTGTACCCCATAATCCACCCACATGTGGGAGAGGTTTCTGTACCCCATAATCACCCGACATAAATATGGGAGGTTCTGTACCCCATAATCCACCCCCCATAAATATGGGAGAGTTTTCTGTACCCCATAATCCACCCGACACAAATATGGGAGAGGTTTCTGTACCCCTTAATCCACCCCCTCATAAATATGGGAGAGGTTTCTGTGCCTTATAATCCACCCCACATAAATATGGGAGACGTTTCTATACCCCATAATCCACCCGACATAAATATGGGAGAGGTTTCTGTACGCCATAATTCACCCCCCATAAATATGGGAGAGGTTTCTGTACCCCTTAATCCAACCCCCATAAATATGCGAGAGGTTTCTGTACCCCTTTATCCAACCGCCATAAACCTGGGAGAGGTTTTTGTACCCCCATAATCCACCCAAATAAATATAGGGTGGTTTCTGTACCCATAATCCACCCCCATAAATATGGGAAGGTTTCTGTACCCATATTTATTCCACCCCCATAATTATGGGAGAGGTTTCTGTACCCATAATCCACCCCACATAAATATGGGAGAGGTTTCTGTACCCCATAATCCACCCCCATAATTATGGGAGAGGTTTCTGTACCCCATAATCCACCCCACATAAATATGGAAGAGGTTTCTGTACCCCATAATCCACCCCCATAAATATGGGAGAGGTTTCTGAACCCCATAATCCACCCCCCATAAATTTGGGAGAGGTTTCTGTACCCCATAATCCACCCCACATAAATATGGGAGGGGTTTCTGTACCCTATAATCCACCCGACATAAATATGGGAGAGGTTTCTGTACCCCACAATCCACCCCAAATAAATATAGGAGAGGTTTCTGTACCCCATAATCCACCCCACATAAATATGGGAGAGGTTTCTGTACCCCTTACTCCACCCCCCATAAATATGGGAGAGGTTTTTGTACCCCTTAATCCACCAAACATAAATATGGGAGATGTTTCTGTACCCCATAATCCACCCCCCATAAATATGGGAGAGGTTTCTGTACCCCATAATACACCCCACATATATATGGGAGAGATTTCTGTACTCCATAATCCACCCCACATAAATATGGGAGAGGTTTCTGTACCCCATAATCCACCCCCCATAAATATGGGAATGGTTTCTTTACCCCATAATCCACCCCCCATAAATATGGGAGAGGTTTCTGTACCCTATAATCCACCCGACATAAATATGGGAGAGGTTTCTGTACCCCATAATCCACCCCCCCATAAATATGGCAGAGGTTTCTGTACCCCATAATACACCCCACATATATATGGGAGAGGTTTCTGTACCCCAATATCCACCCCACATAAATATGGGAGAGGATTAGGTACCCCATAATCCACCCCACATTAATATGGGAGAGGTTTCTGTGCCCTATAATCCACCTGACATATATATGGGAGAGGTTTCTGTACCCATAACCCACCCCCCATAAATTCGGGAGAGGTTTTTCTACGCCATAATCCACCCCCCATAAATATGGGAGAGGTTTCTGTACCCCAATATCCACCCCACATAAATATGGGAGAGGTTTAGGTACCCCATAATCCACCCCACATAAATATGGGAGAGGTTTCTGTGCCCTATAATCCACCTGACATAAATATGGGAGAGGTTTCTGTACCCCATAAACCACCCCCCATAAATATGGGAGGTTTATGTACCCCATAATCCACCCGACACAAATATGGGAGAAGTTTCTGTACCCCGTAATCCACCCCCCATAAATATGGAAGATGTTTCTGTGCACTATAATCCACCCCACATAAATATGGGAGACGTTTCTGTACCCCTTTATCCACCCGCCATAAATATGGGAGAGGTTTTTGTACCCCATAATCCACCCCAAATATGGGAGTGGTTTCTGTACCCCATAATCCAACCCCATAAATATGGGAATGGTTATCTTTACCCCATAATCCACCCTCCATAATTATGGGAGAGGTTTCTGTACCGCATAATCCACCCCACATAAATATGGGAGAGGTTTCTGTACCCCATAATCCACCCCACATAAATATGGGAGAGGTTTCTGTACCCTATAATCCACCCGACATAAATATGGGAGAGGTTTCTGTACCCCATAATCCACGCCCCATAAATATGGGAGAGGTTTCTGTACCCCATAATCCACCGGACATAAATATGGGAGAGGTTTCTGTACCCCATAATCCACCCAACATAAATATGGGAGAGGTTTCTGTACCCCATAATCCACCCGATATAAGTATGGGAGAGTTTTCTGTACCCCATAATCCACCCCACATAAATATGGGAGAGGTTTCTGTACCCCATAATCCACCCGACATAAATATGGGAGAGGTTTCTGTACCCCATAATCCTCCCCCATGTATATGGGAGAGGTTTCTGTACACCATAATCCACCTGACATAAATATGGGAGAGGTCCTTGTACCCCTTAATCCACCCCCCATAAATATGGGAGAGGTTTCTGTCCCCCGTTATCCACCCGCCATAAATATGGGAGAGGTTTCTGTACCCCAATATCCACCCCACATAAATATGGGAGAGGTTTAGGTACCCCATAATCCACCCCACATAAATATGGGAGATTTCTGTGCCCTATAATCCACCCCCCATAAATATGAGAGGTTCTGTACCTCTTAATAATCCTCCCCCCATGTGCTATGGGAGGGTTTCTCTACACCATAATCCACCTGACATAAATATGGGAGAGGTCCTTGTACTTGTAATCCACCCCCATAAATATGGGAGAGGATTCTGTCCCCGTTATCCACCCGCCATAAATATGGGAGAGGTTTCTGTACCCCAATATCCACCCCACATAAATATGGGAGAGGTTTAGGTACCCCATAATCCACCCCACATAAATATGGGAGAGGTTTCTGTGCCCTATAATCCACCTGACATAAATATGGGAGAGGTTTCTGTACCCCATAATCCACCCCCCATAAATATGGGAGAGGTTTCTATACCCCATAATCCACCCACATAAATATGGGAGAGGTTTCTGTACCCCTTAATCCACACCCAATAAATATGGGAGAGGTTTCTGTACCCCATAATCCACCCGACATAAATATGGGAGAGGTTTCTGTACCCCTTAATCCACCCCCCATAAATATGGGAGAGGTTTCTGTACCCCATAATCCACCCGACATAAATATGGGAGAGATTTCTGTACCCCATAATCCACCCCCCCATAAATATGGGAGAGGTTTCTGTACGCCTTAATCCACCCTCTATAAATATGGGAGAGGTTTCTGTACCCCATAATCCACCCCACATAAATATGGGAGAGTTTTCTGTACCCTATAATCTACCCGACATAAATATGGGAAATTTTTCTGTACCCCATAACCCACCCCCCATAAATATGGGAGAGGTTTCTCTACACCATAATCCACCCCCCATAAATATGGGAGAGGTTTCTGTACCCCAATATCCACCCCACATAAATATGGGAGAGGTTTAAGTACCCCATAATCCACCCCACATAAATATGGGAGAGGTTTCTGTACCCCATAATCCACCCCACATAAATATGGGAGAGGTTTCTCTACGCCATAATCCACCCCCCATAAATATGGGAGAGGTTTCTGTATCCCATAATCCACCCCACATAAATATGGGAGAGGTTTCTGTGCCCTATAATCCACCTGACATAAATATGGGAGAGGTTTCTGTACCCCATAAACCACCCCCCATAAATATGGGAGAGGTTTCTGTACCCCATAATCCACCCGACACAAATATGGGAGAGGTTTCTGTACCCACATAACCCACCCCCCATAAATATGGGAGAGGTTTCTGTACCCCTTAATCCAACCCCCATAAATATGGGAGAGGTTTCTGTACCCCTTTATCCACCCGCCATAAATATGGGAGAGGTTTTTGTACCTCATAATCCACCCCCATAAATATGGGAAAGGCTTCTGTACCCCATAATCCACCACCATAATTATGGGAGAGATTTCTGTACCCCATAATCCACCCCACATAAATATGGGAGAGGTTTCTGTACCCTATAATCCACCCGACATAAATATGGGAGAGGTTTCTGTACCCCATAATCCACCCCACATAAATATGGGAGAGGTTTCTGTACCCTATAATCCACCCGACATAAATATGGGAGAGGTTTCTGTACCCCATAATCCACGCCCCATAAATATGGGAGAGGTTTCTGTACCCCATAATCCACCGGACATAAATATGGAAGAGGTTTCTGTACCCCATAATCCACCCCACATAAATATGGGAGAGGTTTCTGTGCCCTATAATCCACCTGACATAAATATGGGAGAGGTTTCTGTACCCCATAATCCTCCCCCATGTATATGGGAGAGGTTTCCGTACACCATAATCCACCTGACATAAATATGGGAGAGGTCCTTGTACCCCTTAATCCACCCCCCATAAATATGGGAGAGGATTCTGTCCCCCGTTATCCACCCGCCATAAATCTTGGAGAGGTTTCTGTACCCCAATATCCACCCCACATAAATATGGGAGAGGTTTAGGTACCCCATAATCCACCCCACATAAATATGGGAGAGGTTTCTGTGCCCTATAATCCACCTGACATAAATATGGGAGAGGTTTCTGTACCCCATAATCCACCCCCCATAAATATGGGAGAGGTTTCTATACCCCATAATCCACCCACATAAATATGGGAGAGGTTTCTGTACCCCTTAATCCACCCCATAAATATGGGAGAGGTTTCTGTACCCCATAATCCACCCACATAAATATGGGAGAGGTTTCTGTACCCCTTAATATGGGAGATGATTCTGTACCCATAACCCACCCCCCGTAAATATGGGAGAGGTTTCTTTTCCCCTTAATCCAACCCCATTAATATGGGAGAGGTTTCTGTACCGCTTTATCCTCCCGCCATAAATATGGGAGAGGTTTTAGTACCCCATAATCCACCCACATAAATATGGGAGAGGTTTCTGTACCCCTTAATCCACCCCCCATGAATATGGGAGAGGTTTCTGTACCCCATAATCCACACGACAAAAATATGGGAGAGGTTTCTGTACCCCATAATCCACCCGACTTAAATATGGGAGAGGTTTCTGTACTACATAATCCACCCCACATAAATATCGGAGAAGTTTCTGTGCCCTATAATCCACCCGACATAAATATGGGAGAGGTTTCTGTACCCCATAATCCACGCCCCATAAATATGGGAGAGGTTTCCGTACACCATAATCCACCCGACATAAATATGGGAGAGGTTTCTGTACCCCATAATCCACCCGACATAAATATGGGAGAGGTTTCTGTACCCCATAATCCACCCCACATAAATATGGGAGAGGTTTCTGTGCCCATTAATCCACCCGACATAAATATGGGAGAGGTTTCTGTACCCCATAAACCACCCCCCATATATATGGGAGAGGTTTCTGTACCCCATAACCCACCCCCATAAATATGGGAGAGGTTTCTGTACCCCATAATCCACCCGACATAAATATGGAGGGAGAGATTTCTGTACCCCTTAATCCACCCCCCATAAATATGGGAGAGGTTTCTGTACCCCATAATCCACCCCACATATATATGGGAGAGGTTTCTGTACCCATTAATCTAACCCTCATAAATATGGGAGAGGTTTCTGTACCCCTTTATCCACCCGCCATAAATATGGGAGAGGTTTTTGTACCCCATAATCCACCCCACATAAATATGGGAGAGGTTTCTGTACCCCATAAATATGGGAGAGGTTTCTGTACCCCTTAATCCACCCCCCATATATATGGGAGAGGTTTCTGTACCCCTTAATCCACCCCCCATAAATATGGGAGAGGTTTCTGTACCCCATAATCCACCCGACATAAATATGGGAGAGATTTCTGTACCCCTTAATCCACCCCCCATAAATATGGGAGAGGTTTCTGTACCCCATAATCCACCCCACATATATATGGGAGAGGTTTCTGTACCCATTAATCTAACCCTCATAAATATGGGAGAGGTTTCTGTACCCCTTTATCCACCCGCCATAAATATGGGAGAGGTTTTTGTACCCCATAATCCACCCCACATAAATATGGGAGAGGTTTCTGTACCCCATAATCCACCCCCCATAAATATGGGAGAGGTTTCTGTACCCCATAATCCACCCCACATAAATATAGGAAAGGTTTCTGTACCCTATAATCCACCCGACAAAAATATGGGAGAGGTTTCTTTACCCCATAATCCACCCCCCATAAATATGGAAGAGGTTTCTGTACCCCTTAATCCACCCCCCCATAAATATGGGAGAGGTTTCTGTACCCCATAATCCACCCCACATAAATATGGGAGACATTTCTGTACCCCATAATCCACCCCCCATAAATATGGGAGAGGTTTCTGTACCCCTTAATCCAACCCCCATAAATATGGGAGAGGTTTCTATACCCCTTTATCCACCAGCCATAAATATGGGAGAGGTTTCTGTACCCCATAATCCACCCCACATAAATATGGGAGAGGTTTCTGTACCTCATAATCCACCCCCATATATATGGGAAAGGTTTCTATACCCCATATTCCACCCCCCATAGATATGGGAGAGGTTTCTGTACCCCATTATCCACCCGACATAAATATGGGTGAGGTTTCTGTACCCTTTAATCCACCCCCCATAAATATGGGAGAGTTTTCTGTACCCCATAATCCACCCCCCATAGATATGGGAGATGTTTCTGTACCCCATAATCTACCCCACATAAGTATGGGAGAGGTTTCTGTAACCCATAATCCACCCCACATAAATGTGGGAGAGGTTTCTGTGCCCTATAATCCACCCGACATAAATATGGGAGAGGTTTCTGTACCCCATAATCCACCCCCCATAAATATGGGAGAGGTTACTATATCCCATAATCCACCCGACATATATATGGGAGAGGTTCCTGTAACCCATAATCCACCCGACATAAATATGGGAGAGATTTCTGTACCCCATAATCCAATTCTATAAATATGGGAGAGGTTTTGTACCCATAATCCACCCGACATAAATATGGGAGAGGTTTCTATACCCCACATAATCCACCGACATAACAGGAGAGGCTTCTGCACCTATAATCCACCCGACATAAATATGGGAGAGGTTTCTCTGTACCCCCATAGTCCACCCCCCATAAATATGGGAGAGGTTTCTGTACCCCTTAATCCACCCCCCATAAATATGGGAGAGGTTTCTGTACCCCTTAATCCACCCCACATAAATATGGAAGATGTTTCCGTACCCCATAATCCACCCAACATAAATATGGGAGAGGTTTCTGTACCCCAAAATCCACCCCCCATAAATATGGGAGAGGTTTCTGTACCCCTTAATCCAACCCCCATAAATATGGGAGAGGGTTCTGTACCCCTTTATCCACCCGTCATAAATATGGGAAAGGTTTTAGTACCCCATAATCCACCCACATATATATGGGGGAGGTTTCTGTACCCCTTAATCCACCCCCCATAAATATGGGAGAGGTTTCTGTAGCCCTTAATCCAACCCCCATAAATATGGGAGACGTTTGGGTACCCCATAATCCAACCCCATAAATATGGGAGAGGTCTCTGTACCCCATAATGCAACCAACATAATTATGACAGAGGTTTCTGTAACCCCATAATTCACCCGACATAAATATGGGAAAGGTTTCTGTACCCCATAATCCACCCCACATAAATATGGGAGAGGTTTCTGTACCCCATAATCCACCCCACATATATATGGGAGAGGTTTCTGTACCCCATAATCCACCCTCAATAAATATGGGAGACGTTTCTGTACCCCTAAATTCAACCCACATAAATATGAGAGAGGTTTCTGTACCCCTTATGCCACCCCCATAAATATGGGAGAGGTTTTGTGCCCTATAATCCACCCGACATAAATATGGGAGAGGTTTTTGTACCCCATAATCCACCCCCCATAAATATGGGAGAGGTTTCTGTACCCCATAATCCACCTCCCATAAATATGGGAGAGGTTTCTGTACCCCATAATCCACTCGAAACAAATATGGAAGAGGTTTCTGTACCCCATAATCCACCCCAATATAGTTTTGTGCCCTATAACTAATTGACATATATATGGGGAGAGGTTTTGTACCCATATCCAGCCCTCATAAATATGGGGAGAGGTTTCTGTACCCCATAATCCAATTTCCATAAATATGGGAGAGGTTTCTGTACCTATACTCGACACAAATATGGGAGGGTTTCTGTACCCCAATCCACCCCATAAATATAGATTTATACCCCATAATCCACCCCCATAAATATGGAAGAGGTTTCTGTACCCCTTAATCCACCCTCCATAAATATGGGAGAGGTTTCTGTACCCCATAATCCACCCTCACACATAAATATGGGAGACGTTTCTGTACCTCATAATCCACCCCCATAAATATGGGAAAGGTTTCTCTACCCCATAATCCACCCCACATAAATATGGGAGAGGTTTCTGTACCTCATAATCCACCCCCATAAATATGGGAAAGGTTTCTGTACCCCATAATCCACCCCACATAAATATGGGAGAGGTTTCTGTACCCCATAATCCACCCCACATAAATAAGGGAGAGTTTTCTGTACCCCATAATCCTCCCCCCATAATTATGGGAGAGGTTTCTGTACCCCATAATCCACCCCACATAAATATGGGAAAGGTTTCTGTACCCTATAATCCACCCGACATAAATATGGGAGAGGTTTCTGTCCCCCATAATCCACGCCCCATAAATATGGGAGAGGTTTCTGTACCCCATAATCCACCCGACATAAATATGGGAGAGGTTTCTATACCCCATAATCCACCCGACATAAATATGGGAGAGGTTTCTGTACCCCATAATCCACCCAACATAAATATGGGAGAGGTTTCTGAACCGCATAATCCACCCCACATAAATATGGGAGAAGTTTCTGTGCCCTATAATCCACCCGACATAAATATGGGATAGGTTTCTATACCCCATAATACACCCCCCATAAATATGGGAGAGATTTCCGTACACCATAATCCACCCGACATAAATATGGGAGAGGTTTCTGTACCCCATAATCCACCCGACATAAATATGGGAGAGATTTCTGTACCCCACAATCCACCCCCTCTAAATATGGGAGAGGTCCTTGTACCCCTTAATCCACCCCCCATAAATATGGGAGAGGTTTCTGTACCCCATAATCCACCCCACATAAATATGGGAGAGGTTTCTGTACCCCATAATCCACCCAACATAAATATCGGAGAGGTTTCTGTACTCCATAATCCACCCCCATAAATATGGGAGAGGTTTCTATACCCCTTAATCCAACCCCCATAAATATGGGAGAGGTTTCTGTACCCCATAATCCACCCCCTATAATTATGGGAGAGGTTTCTGTACCTATAACCACATAAATATGGAGAGGTTTGCACTCTATAATCCAATTTCACATAAAATATACATATGCGGGGTAAGGTTTCTGCAATTTATATCCACCCCCTATAATTATGCGTGCGGGAGAGGTTTCTGCACCTATAATCAACCCCCCATAAATAATATGGGAAAGGTTTCTGTACTCTATAATCCACTCTATATTTATGGAGAGGTTTTGTACCTATAATCCAGTCTCCCATATATATGCGGGAGAGGTTTCTGCACCCCCATAATCCACCCCACATAAATATGGGACAGGTTTCTGTACCCCATAATCCACCCCCCAGAAATATGGGAGAGGTTTCTGTACCCCATAATCCACCCCACATAAATATGGGAGAGGTTTCTGTACCCTATAATCCACCCGACATAAATATGGGAGAGGTTTCTGTACACCATAATCCACCCCCCATAAATATGGGAAAAGTTTCTGTACCCCTTAATCCACCCCCATAAATATGGGAGAGGTTTCTGTACCCCATAATCCACCCCACATAAATATGGAAGGTGTTTCTGTACCCCATAATCGTCCCCCCATAAATATGGGAGAGGTTTCTGTACCCCATAATCCACCCCACATAAATATGGGAGAGGTTTCTGTACCCTATAATCCACCCGACATAAATATGGGAGAGGTTTCTGTACCCCATAATCCACCCCCCATAAATATGGGAGCGGTTTCTGTACCCCTTAATCCACCCCCATAAATATGGGAGTGTTTCTGTACGCCATAATCCACCCCACATAAATATGGGAGATGTTTCTGTACCCCATAATCAACCCGACATAAATATGGGAGAGGTTTCTGTACCCCATAATCCACCCCCCATAAATATGGGAGAGGTTTCTGTACCCCTTAATTCAACCCCCATAAATATGGGAGAGGTTTCTGTACCCCTTTATCCACCCGCCATAAATATGGGAGAGGTTTTAGTACCCCATAATCCACCCACATAAATATGGGAGAGGTTTCTGTACCCCTTAATCCACCCCCCATATATATGGGAGAAGTTTCTATACCCCATAATCCACCCCCCATAAATATGGGAGAGGTTTCTGTATCCCTTAATCCAACCCCCATAAATATGGGAGAGGTTTCTGTACCCCTTTATCCACCCACCATAAATATGGGAGATGTTTTTGTACCCCATAATCCACCCGACATAAATATGGGAGAGGTTTCCGTACCCCATAATCCACTCCACATATATATGGGAGAGGTTTCTACCCTATAATCCACCCGGGAGAGGTTTCTGTACCCCTTTATCCACCCACCATAAATATGGGAGAGGTTTTAGTACCCCTTAATCCACCCCACATAAATATGGGAAAGGTTTCTGTACCCCATAACCTCCCCCCATAATTATGGGAGAGGTTTCTGTACCCCATAATCCACCCCACATAAATATGGGGGAGGTTTCTCTACCCCATAATCCACCCACATAAATATGGGAGAGGTTTCTGTACCCCTTAATCCACCCCCGATAAATATGGGAGAGGTTTCTGTACCCCTTAATCCACCCCCCATAAATATGGGAGAGGTTTCTGTACCCCATAATCCACCCCACAAAAATATGGGAGAGGTTTCTGTACGCCATAATCCACCCCCATAAATATGGGAGAGGTTCCTGTACCCCATAATCCAACCCCCATAAATATGGAAGAGGTTTCTGTACCCCATAATCCACCCACATAAATATGGGAGAGGTTTCTGTACCCCTTAATCCACCCCCCATAAATATGGGAGAGGTTTCTGTACCCCATAAGCTAACCCCATAAATATGGGAGAGGTTTCTGTACCCCTTAATCCACCCCCCATAAATATGGAAGAGGTTTCTGTACCCCATAATCCACCCCCCATAAA
The DNA here is from genome assembly GCF_018991925.1 of Homarus americanus. Lineage (NCBI taxonomy): Eukaryota > Metazoa > Arthropoda > Malacostraca > Decapoda > Nephropidae > Homarus > Homarus americanus. Next base: position 924 of record NW_024742247.1, on the reverse strand, counting down.
TATGGGAGATGTTTCTGTACCCCATAATCCACCCCACATAAATTTGGGAGACGTTTCTGTACCCCATAATCCACCCCACATAAATATGGGAGAGGCTTCTGTGCCCTATAATCCACCCGACATAAATATGGGAGAGGTTTCTGTACCCCATAATCCACCCCCCATAAATATGGTAGAGGTTTCGGTACCCCATAATCCACCCGACACAAATATGGGAGAGGTTTCTGTACCCCATAATCCACCCGACATAAATATGGGAGAGATTTCTGTACCCCTTAATCCACCCCCCATAAATATGGGAGAGGTTTCTGTACCCCTTAATCCAACCCCCATAAATATGGGAGAGGTTTGGGTACCCCATAATCCACCCCCCATGAATATGGGAGAGGTCTCTGTACCCCATAATCCACCCAACATAATTATGACAGAGTTTTCTGTAACCCCATAATCCACCCGACATAAATATGGGAACGGTTTCTGTACCCCATAATCCACCCCACATAAATATGGGAGAGGTTTCTGTACCCATAATCCAACCCCATAAATATGGGAGAGGTTTCTGTACCCCATAATCCACCCCACATAAATATGGGAGAGGTTTCTGTACCCCATAATCCAACCGACAAAAATATGGGAGAGTTTTCTGTACCCCATAATCCACCCCCCATAAATATGGGAGAGGTTTCTGTACCCCTTAATCCAACCCCCATAAATATGGGAGAGGTTTCTGTACCCCTTTATCCACCTGCCATAAATATGGGAGAGCTTTTTGTACCCCATAATCCACCCCACATAAATATGGGAGAGGTTTCTGTACCCCATAAATATGGGGAAGGTTTCTGTACCCCATAATCCACCCACCATAATTATGGGAGAGGTTTCTATACCCCATAATCCACCCCCCATTAATATGGGAAAGGTTTC
>NW_024742246.1:0-8123 GCF_018991925.1 Homarus americanus | reverse complement strand
GGGGCAAACACCACGCCTGAATCCTGGATGCCTGAGAAAGAGGGTCCAGGCAAACGACCAGCAGCAAGACCGGCCCCCACCCCTGCCACACACCAGCCCCACCAATAACTTCGGGGAACCCAAAGGCCCAAACAACAAAGACAACCTCCTCAGCCAGTCAACACCCAAAGTGCAGCCCAGTTTCCTGGCCCCACTACAGCCACACCCTCAGCCACCCAAACAGCAGACAACGACAACCACGAAAGACAAAATAAGCAAACAACAACACCAGAAGAATGATACACATATCATACCCAGCCATGCACTGACAACCCTCAAGAGGGCCTAAGGACCACTGGGCCACAAGATCCAACCCACACAGCCCAAATACTCAAGGGAGCGTCCCTGCAACCGCCACAGCTCCAGCCACACCAGTGGAGAAGCCACGCCGGTCCCACACACGAGCAACAGCCAGGTACACCCCACATCAAGAAGGCCAACAGAGAACCCAAGACACACCCCAAGAAGACAGCCCCCAGAAGAAATCGACGTTTCAACCCCCGAACAGAACCACGGCCCAGAAGGCAAAAACACAGAACACGAAACAGCACCCGATCCAGTTGAATCGAACTTGACATTCCATCATACCACCAGAAGTCCCCGATGAAACAGTGGAAAAACGTCACACCCCTGAACATCCTAACATAAGCCCAGCACAAAACAAGAAACACCTCCATAAGAAGCAGCAGAAGGACAAGCTTGATACCATACCATACAAGAAACACTTACAAGAACACCACTGTTTCAATAAATCTCAGCGAAGTCATGCAAGAGACAGAGTGTAATGCAGGCGTCACAACAAGAGGAGATGTATGATCTTGGTCGTCAAGATACCTCCGCCGATGCCGCAGCATTATCCACGGGGAAGCGACGAGACACGGTGCCGTCAAAGCGCAATCCTCCAAGAACGGGAATTAACTGTTCACAATATCTACAAGAAACCTAAGGCTCAATGGAGGTTACTTCAATTATTTGCTTCGGGCTGCTGGATCACGCCATTACACCCATAGGAGGGATTTCAACGCACATCATCCTCTTCCGAAGCCGGTGCTCCTGCAAACAAAGAGCCAGCCTAACACCACCCCTTTCCGGGAAGATACAGAATTTGACCAGCCTCCCTTGTCACCTATTTCCACTCCCACACTAGGGAAACAGATCAAACCTTCCCCTAAAATGCACTACAGCCTCTACCTCCTGCAGATACACCCCCGCTGACCAAGTGACCACTGCCACCCTAACAACGCCAGAACAAACCCCACTCCACCCCCCGGATGGAGATACAACACTCAAAGCAGACTCAGGACACTAAACACCTGTAAGTGAAAATCACAGCAATGACCAATGATGAGACAACCTCCACCACCAATTGTCGAAGCCACCCGGCAGAAGAGGCCATCCCAAAACAAAACCTACATCATAGCATAATGATTACTGGTACTACTGTCCAGGTGAAAGAACTCAAACAGATAACATGGCCCGAAAACTATAGGAGACATCCCACGGCAACAAACAGACATTCCCTGCAAGTCATGAAAGCGATACCAGGAAGAGAAGGAAGAAATTAAAAAGCAGCTGGTCCAAGTGAAGCTCAAACAGAACGAGCACACCACCCTCGGCAAGACCAGATCCGAAGGGAAACAAAGGCACACCACCACCACCAACCTATCCCAACCCAGAAGAGGAAGCCGAGAGACCGAAAACTGTTCTCTGACCGAGCAGCAACGAAGAACCTCCTGAGACAGGTGGAGGAGATACAACGGCGTTCAAGACAAGTCAGACTCAGATGATCGAAGAGTCCCCGCAACAGCAAGATGACATCACAACATTCAACCAGCAAGAACTCCAGAAGCGCCAAACGAAGCAAGGATCCAGCCCACACAGGATAACCTACACACACAGCAAATACAGCCTGACACGAGCCACCCAACCATCAACGCTTCGGGACAGCACAAAGACTACCACCGAATAAAGAAAGCAGATATACAGCCCATTCCCAAGCCCAATAACCAGACAACCGAGGCCCATCTCCCTTCTCACTGCATAGCGAAGACCGGAGAAAGAATGGCTCTCAACCGACTCAAGTGGAAAGTAGGCAGCCAAGCATTTTGCCACACCGAGAACACCGGCGACAACACGCCGAGATACTCAGCACAGTGGACAACAAACCAGTTTCTGTGCCTTCGACCTGGAGAAAGTTTCGAACCAGCCAACTTTCATTATTGCTAACCACGCCGCTAAAAAGGCGTCAGCGAAGGTTGCTGTGGATCCAGAACTACTCTGGGCGCCAGAGTATATCGAGTACGCCAGGAGCAACTCCGTTGCTGTTCACGAAACGTGAACCCCACATGAGAGCATCTCAGTCCAACAATGCTGTTCAATGTCCTGATGGAAAACGCAACAAATTTCCTTCAGACAAACACAAGCTCCTATGCTATGCAGACGACTTACAAATGAGGTCACGATCAACAGGATTAGCTAACATTGCAACACGCACTCCAACTTATGAGGAGTGCAACAGACAACGCGACAAATCCAGCTGTCACAGTGCTGGCGCCAAAACATTCCAGCACAGTATGCACCAGAAGACGCTTCCAGCAAACACGCCGAAGTCTGGACCAACGCCCACTGGAAGCTGGAATCTGGTTGCACCGAAATCAATTTCAAGCAAACTTGAGTGTATCTTGCAGGACGAAGAGCAGACACAGCAGGCTGAGGTCGCCACCAGCAAGTCCGCAGTATGGAACCTTCATGCTCAAAGTCTACACAGCCGCCATCAGATCGCTGGTAGAGAGCACTATTGGACTGAGAGAAGACCAAAGAAGCAAGCTTGTAGTCATTCAAAACAATGCCTTATGGACCATGCTCGGAGCACCCATGTGGACCCCAGAATCGCACCGCAACGGGAACCGAGCTACCACCCTGGCAGGCCGAGTCAAGCAGACAGCCGGTCTCGCCAAATTGCAGAGCAGACAGCTCCACAGCGCCAAGATTCTGAATCAAAGCTCTCCCTCCACTCGACCAGAGGCGAGGGCCACCTGGTCGTGACGAGGGCAAGCGAGGTCATCCGATGCCTGCAAGTGTAAACACTCGTCAAGAACAACTGTTACGAATGGTTACACTGTTCTCTCCACCATGGAGCCTCCACCAGCCACACTCACCCACCACTTTAAGATAGTTAACCCCAGAAGGAGGCGACCTCCAAAAAATATCTTCCAGCCATAGCCACCGAGACACCGCTGATGCAGCATCACACTTCTGCTAGACGGCTCAGACCCAAAACATCATTAGATCCGGAGCGGTTTTCTACACTCCAAGGCCAGACCTTCAAATGGAATTCTTTTCAATGACTGCTCCACCCCAAACAGAACCAGGCACCTCAGCCCTTGCCAGTCACGCCAACACAACACAACAAGTCCGTCATATCTACACGGACTCGAATGGCCACAGGCGCGCAACACAGTCAAACTAAGAGACAGTCCACATCATCACCGATCCTCGCACAGCTACAGGAATTCCAGTTAAATACCGACCGTTGCTCCACACCGATTCCCAGCCAGGATCGAGAAACGACGTGGCAGACGAAGCAGCTAAGGCAGCTACGTTCCAGTGGAAGCGTAATACATCCGTTCCAGCAAGTGCAACAGATCAAACTCTTTAGCGATTTAAATGTGGACCTAAAATTAGGTCCGTATATTTGTTTGTCGTGGTGGTGGTGGTGGTGTGCGCCCGTCCATCAGGTTGATTAACCACCAAAACCATAAAGGGTGCGGCCCTGCCGTTTCAGGGCATACACCACATCCATGGCGGTGACGGTCTTCCTTTTTGCGTGCTCGGTGTAGGTGACGGCGTCACGGATGACGTTCTCCAGAAACACCTTGAGGCCGCCGCGGGTCTCCTCGTAGATAAGGCCGGATATACGTTTAACACCTCCACGCCGAGCTAGACGACGAATGGCGGGCTTGGTGATACCCTGGATTTTGTCACGAAGCACCTTACGATGACGCTTGGCGCCACCCTTTCCAAGTCCCTTGCCTCCTTTGCCTCGTCCAGTCATGTTGTTGTGGTTGCTACTACAGGTGGTCCTGGTGTGGCTTCGCCCACGGTTTGGTGGGAGTAGGTGGCGTGCTGTGGACGCAGCGGTAGTATCGTTCATCCAAGGCCGTCCCTCCCTCTTGGAGGTGGGGCGTAGCTTGCGGATGACGCATGCGGCACTCGTGGCCAATGAGGTGGCCACTGAGGTGGAGAATGTCTGTATATATGCCCGCCCGCCTGCCGGGCCGCCCGTATTGACTATTTCGTCGTCGAGATGGCCCGTACTAAACAGACTGCCCGCAAGTCCACTGGAGGCAAGGCTCCACGGAAGCAGCTTGCCACCAAGGCAGCTCGCAAGTCCGCCCCAGCCACCGGTGGTGTCAAGAAGCCCCATCGTTACAGGCCCGGAACCGTCGCCCTTCGTGAGATCCGTCGTTACCAGAAGAGCACAGAGCTACTCATCAGGAAGCTGCCCTTCCAGCGCCTGGTGCGTGAGATCGCCAGGATTTCAAGACTGACCTGCGCTTCCAGTCGTCTGCCGTCATGGCTCTGCAGGAAGCCTCTGAGGCTTACCTGGTGGGTCTTTTCGAGGACACCAACCTGTGTGCCATTCACGCCAAGCGCGTTACCATCATGCCCAAGGACATCCAGCTGGCCCGGCGCATCCGCGGAGAGCGTGCTTAAGTCCTCTTCCTTGGGGAAAAACAAAAAGCACAACAAAACCTACCAGACATCTATAACTCGGCCATTCTCAGGGCCAAAGAACTGTTCTGAAGATAATTTTCATGACAATCGAAATGGTTGGTGGTAGGAGAGCGTTAATTTCGGTTACCCAAATCGCCTAACGGTAAGTTGGTAACATTCGTGCAGGCACGAATGTATAGTAGGTCATCAATTCGGGAGGTGGGTGGGTGCAACAAACAAGAGCTAGTAACAAATAAATGTATAAAGAATAAGTAAGTAAATAAATAAATAAAATAAAAGAAAATACAATAAAATACAATAAAATAAAATAAATTGTTTACATGAAATAGGCGTGCTGCAAACATGAAATGAAGCCCAAACACACTCCATGTATGTCACTTTGCAGTGGGTGTAAAAGTACTCCACGCAGAATTTATTTATTTATTTATTATGTTTCGATTTAGTCCGGTTTCTACGCCAATAGAGAATGCAGATTATTATAATTTTTTTTATTTATTTCCCTCTCAATATATCACTGTCGGTAACTGTCTCTTTAACATGTAACTGTGGCTCCGATGGAGCCGATTAAGTTGTAGTAGTGGGATGGCGTGTTTGTTGTGCACAAGTAACCTCTTACTTGGAAGAGGTGTACTTGGTGACAGCCTTGGTGCCCTCAGACACGGCATGCTTGGCCAGTTCACCGGGCAGCAAGAGTCGGACAGCTGTCTGGATTTCCCGACTTGTAATGGTGGAGCGTTTGTTGTAGTGCGCCAGGCGGGAAGCCTCGGCAGCGATGCGCTCGAAGATGTCGTTCAAGAAAGAGTTCATGATGGACATAGCTTTGGAGGAGACTCCTGTGTCGGGGTGCACTTGCTTCAGTACCTTGTAGATGTAGATGCTGTAGCTTTCCTTCCTCCTGCGCTTCTTCTTCTTGTCACCCTTGGCAATGGCCTTCTGGGCCTTTCCAGCCTTCTTGGCAGCCTTTCCGGAAGTTTTGGGAGGCATGGCGGCACAGTTACTCGTGGCGCGGAGCGAGAGAATTGAAAACTGGCCCGACTAACTTTTCGTTATATACCGAGCGGGCCGCTCAGGATCAGACTGGCTGCAGCTACGGCTCTCTTACATTGGTTGGGTCCGCGAGACGGCCACCTGGCCTGATCCTGAGCTTGGTATAAAAGACCAAGGTGGCGGGCGGAAATTTAACTCATATCACGAAAAGCAGCAGCAGCAACATGTCAGGACGCGGCAAGGGAGGCAAGGTGAAGGGCAAGTCAAAGTCCCGTTCTAGCAGGGCCGGACTCCAGTTCCCCGTGGGTAGGATCCACCGTCTCTTGCGTAAAGGCAACTATGCTGAGCGTGTTGGTGCAGGTGCCCCTGTGTACCTTGCAGCCGTCATGGAGTACCTGGCAGCAGAAGTGCTCGAGCTGGCCGGTAACGCCGCCAGCGACAACAAGAAGACCCGCATTATCCCGCGTCATCTTCAGCTTGCCATTCGCAATGACGAGGAGCTGAACAAGCTCCTGTCTGGAGTCACCATTGCCCAAGGGGGTGTCCTTCCTAACATCCAAGCTGTGCTCCTCCCCAAGAAGACAGAGAAGAAATAAGAACCCAAGGTTCGTTCACACAAGACAACCTAACCAAACAGGCTCCTTTCGGAGCCACAGGATATCACTTAAAGAGAGAAATATACGACATCAACGTTTTGCAGGATAACACTCTATTTTACGTGTAATTAGCATAGTATTGTGGAAATAGAGTGAAAATGTTTTTGAATGGTGTAGATGTGAAGGGGTACTGCGGGGGCCTGGGGTGGGGGACTTAAACGGGACTTAGAAGGGCGCAAGAAGCAGCAGCAGCAGCAGCAAGGGAGGCGACCTTATTTTCAGTCAGGTTCATACACAAAGAAATACATCAGATTCATTGACAGTACAGTACACATTTACCAGTGTGGGCTAGCCAATTTGGGATAAAGAGCAAGAATGTAATGTCCTCAATGAAGTAATGACATAGTTCAAGATACAATAAGTGAGGTGGCCTGAAGTCTTTGACAGTGTCACATTCAATAATATAGTGCTTTAAAGGTGTATCACAAAGTTTACATGCTGAGTGTTCCGGTATGGGTACAGCGTTACTAACTTGCCAGATGTGTCTGTATCCTAACCTAATTCTGGCCACGACTACATCACACAGGCAGGCAGGAGCAAGTTGTTTGGACACTATTCCTAGCCCCCTTGGTCCCTGTTCACCTACCTACTGTAGCAGTAAGTAGGTACCTGTTGTAAATCGAAAGGTTGCCAATTCGTATTCAGGGAAAGTTGTTGGAGCTTCTAAACTTGAACTGACACAATCCGAGGAGTGGTGACCCGAGGATCACAGACACTATCTCTCCCTTCCTAACCTCCTGCTCCTTCCTCTGTCCTCCCAAAATTGAACCATGCTATCGCAAAGGTAATAATCCAGGTAGAGACAACAACATATTTTCCTATTGTCTTATTATATATTAATAACAGAAACGCTGCCGCCATCCCGGAGGCTTTACATTGTCTCACTGTTCATTCCCTCCACAATTCTACCTCGTACTTCTTCTTCTTCTTCTTCTTCTTCTTCTTCTTCTTCCATGAATACTTTATTAACGGTGTATGTAAGTTTCACCATGTTTTGCACGACAGCGGTAGAGCAAAGTATATTTTGTTAGCAATAAACCAAAAGCATATTTTATGGCCTAATCATCACTACATAGAACACCACCCATAAAGCATGATACTAGTAGACCACAAACTGCTATAAACACCCAAAGCATATTTTATTGCCTAATCATCACTACAAAGAACACCACTCATAAAGCATGATACTATTAGACACAAACTGCTATAAACCCCAATAATATACTATACTAGTGACTCTAATTGTGTTACCCAATATTATACGAAATAATACTATAAAACATAATAATAAACACACTAATAGTGTATATTAGTTGAATGCACAATCTGATGAGAAGTCAAAAAAAAAAAAAAAAAAAATAGCAACAACCTAGAAAGAGTGTAGAGTATTTTTGTGCAAACTATTATACTAGTAGATGGTCTAAGATAACTGTATGTGAAGGAAAAGGTGTGCTCTCCACTCAAACTTTCTTTTTATGAAATCTCCTACTCCCCAGCTGAGCGGTACGCCCAATGGGAAACAAAACGTGGCACATAACACGCCGCCCGCCAGCTCTGGCTCGGTGAATAGGAATCAGTAATCGGGCGGAGTATAAACAACACCGCCGCCAATGTGCTCCTCCCATCTCTGAGGAAATCTGGCGGGCAACTTAGTATTATACATGTAATAGTTTAGCAATACGAAACTGAAACGAAGTACATTGA
>NW_024742245.1:0-18470 GCF_018991925.1 Homarus americanus | reverse complement strand
CAAATATAATAAAGGCCCCTGATCGAGTATAGCAAAGTCCCCTCCTCTATTATAACAAAATCCCATGGTCGAGTATAACAAAGTCCCTTGATAGAGTATAACAAAGGCCCCTGATCGAGTATAACAAAGGCCCCCGGTTGAGTATTACAAAGCCTCTTGATCGAGTATACCATATCACCTGATCGTGTATAACAAAGTTCCCTGGTCTAGTATAGTAATGTCCCCTGATCGAGTATAAACAAAGAGCCCTCATCGAGTATAACAAATTCCCCTGATCGAATATAAAAAAGTCCCCTCATCGAGTAAATCAAAGTCCCCTGGTCGAGAATAACAAATTAACTTGATCGAGTATAACAAAGTCCCCTGGTCGAGTATAACCAAGGCCCCTCATCGAGTATAACAAAGGCCCCCGCTTGAGTATAACAAAGCCCCCTCATCAGGTATATCAAAGCCCCCTGATCAAGTATAACAATGTCCAATCATCGAGTATAACAAAGTCCTCTTGTCGAGTATAACAAAGTCCTCTGGTCGAGAATAAAAAAGACCCCTGATCGAGTATAACAAAAGCCCCTGATGGAGTATAACAAAGGCCCTGATGGAGTATAACAAAGACCCCTGATCAAGGAAAACAAAGCCCCCTGATCGAGTATAACAAAGTCCCCTCATCGAGTATAACACATCCCCTGATCAAGTTTAACATATCCCCTGTTCGTGTATAACAAAGTTCCCTGGTCGAGTATAGTAATGTCCCCTAATCGAGTATAACAAAGGCCCCTCATCGAGTATAACAAAGTCCCCTTATCGAGCATAACAAAGGCCCCTGGTCGAGTATAACAAAGCCCCCCTGATCGATTATTACAAAGTACCCTGATCAAGTATAACAAAGTCCCCTGATTGAGTATAACAAAGTCCCCTGGTCGAGTATAACAAAGGCCTTTGATGGAGTATAACAAAGACCATGATGGAGTATAACAAAGACCATGATGGAGTATAACAAAGTCCCCTGATCGAGGAAAACAAAGCCCCTTAATCGAGTATAACAAAGTCCCCTGATCGAGCATAACAAAGGCCCCTGGTCGAGAATAACAAAGGCCCCTGATCGAGTATAACAAAGTCCCCTGATCGAGTATAACAATGGCCCCTAATCGAGTCTAACAAAGTCCCTTAATCGAGTTTAGCAAAGACCCTTGATCGAGTATAACAAATGCCCCTCATCGAGTATAACAAAGTCCCCTAATCGAATATAACAAAGCCCCCTGATCGAGTATAACAAAGTCCCCTGGTTGAATATAACAATGGCCCATGATTGAGTATAACAAAGGCCCCTCATCGAGTATAACAAAGGCCCCTCATCGAGTCTAACAAAGTCCCCTGATCGTTTATGACAAAGGCCCTTGATCGAGTAAAACAAAGCCCGATCATCGAGTATAACAAAGTCCCCTAATCGAGTATAACAAAGTCCCCTGGTCGAGGAAAACAAAGCTCCCAGTTCGAGTATAACAAAGTCCCCTGATTGAGTATAACAAAGTCCCCTGGTTGACCATAACAAAGGCCCCTGGTCGAGTATAACAAAGTCCCCTAATCGTATATAACAAAGCCCCCTGATCGAGTATAAGAAAGTCCCCTGATCGAGTATAACAAAGTCCTCTGGTCGAGCATAACAAAGGCCCCTCATCGAGTATAACAAAGTACCTGATCGAATATAACAAAGTCCCCTTATCGAGCATAAGAAAGGCCCCTGGTCGAGTATAACAAAGCCCCCCTGATCTAATATTACAAAGTCCAGTGATCAAGTACAACAAAGTCCCCTGATCGAGTATAACAAAGTCCCCTGCTCGAGTATAACAAATTCCTTTGGTCGAGTATAACCAAGGCCCCTGATCGAGCATAACAAAGTCCCCTTATCGAGTATAAAAAAGTCCCCTGGTCGAGTATTACAAATTCTCCTGATCGTGTATAACAAATTCCCCAGGTCGAGTTTAACAAAGTCCCCTGGTCGAGTATAACCAAGGCGCCTGATCGAGAATAACAAAGTCCTCTGATCGAATATTACAAAGTCCCCTTATCGAGTATAACAAAGGCCCCTGGTCGAGCATAACAAACCCGCCCTGATCGAATAATACAAAGTCCTCTGATCGAGTATAACAAAGTCCCCTAATAGTGTATAACAAAGTCCCCCGATCGAGTATAACAAAGTCGTCTCATCGAGTATAACAAAGTCCCCTGGTCGAGTATAACAAATTCCCCTGATCGTGTATAACAAAGTCCCCTGGTCGAGTAAAACAAAGTCCCCTTATCGAGCATAACAAAGGCCCCTGGTCGAGTATAACAAAGCCCCCCTGATCGAATATTACAAAGTCCAGTGATCAAGTATAACAATGTCCCCTGGTCGAGTATAACAAAGTCCCCTGGTCGAGTATAACGAAGGCCCCTGATGGAGTATAACAAAGACCCTGATGGAGTATAACAAAGACCCCTGATCAAGGAAAACAAAGCCCCGAGATCGAGTATAGCAAAGTCCCCTGATCTAGTATAACAAAGTCCCATGGTCGAGTATAACAAAATCCCTTGATCGAGTATAACAAAGGCCCCTGATCGACTATAACAAAGCCCCCCGTTGAGTATAACAAAGCCTCTTCATCGAGTATAACAAAGTCCCCTGATAGAGTATTACACATCCCCTGATCGAGTATAACATATCACCTGATCGTGTATAACAAAGTTCCCTGGTCTAGTATAGTGATGTCCCCTGATCGAGTATAACAAAGTCCTCTCATCGAGTATAACAAAGTCCCCTGATCGAGTATAACAAAGTCCCATGGTCGAATATAACAAAGTCACCTGATCGAGTATAACAAAGCCTCTTGATCGAGTATAACAAAGTCCCTTGATCGAGTATAACACATCCCCTGATCGAGTTTAACATATCCCCTGATCGTGTATAACAAAGTTCCCTGGTCAAGTATAGTAATGTCCCTGATCGAGTATAACAACCCCCCTGATCGAGTATCACAAAGTCCCCTGGTCGAGTATAACAAAGTCCCCTGATCGTATATAACAAAGTCCCATGGTCGAATATAACAAAGTCACCTGATCGAGTATAACAAAGCCTCTTCATCGAGTATAACAAAGTCCCTTGATCGAGTATAACACATCCCCTGATCGAGAATAACACATCCCCTGATCGTGTATAATAAAGTTCCCTGGTCAAGTATAGTAATGTCACTGATCGAGTATAACAACCCCCCTGATCCAGTATAACAAAGTACCCTGGTCGAGTATAACAAAGTCCCCTGATCGAGTATAACAAAGTCCTCTGATCGAGTATAACAAAGTCCCCTGATTGCTTATAACAAAGGCTCCTCGTCGAGTATAACAAAGTCCTATGGTCGAGTATAACAAAGTCACCTTATCGAGTATAACAAAGCCTCCTGATCGAGTATAACAAAGTCCCCTGATCGAGTATATCAAAGCCCCCTCATCGAGTATAACAAAGGCCCCTGATCGAGTATAACAAAATCCCCTCATCGAGTCTAACAAAGGCCCCTCGTTGAGTATAACAAAGTCCCATGGTCGAGTATAACAAAGTCACCTTATCGAGTATAACAAAGCCTCCTGATCGAGTATAACAAAGTCCCCTCATCGAGTATAACACATCCCCTCATCGAGTATAACATATCACCTGATCGTGTATAACAAAGTTCCCCGGTTGAGTATAGTAATGTCTCCTGATCGAGTATAACAAAGCCCCTGATCGAGTATAACAAAGCCTCCTCATCGAGTATAACAAAGTCCCTTGATCGAGTATAACACATCCCCTGATCGAGAATAACACATCCCCTGATCGTGTATAATAAAGTTCCCTGGTCAAGTATAGTAATGTCACTGATCGAGTATAACAAAGTCCCCTGATCGCGTATAACAAAGGCTCCTCGTCGAGTATAACAAAGTCCCATGGTCGAGTATAACAAAGTCACCTTATCGAGTATAACAAAGCCTCCTGATCGAGTATAACAAAGTCCCCTGATCGAGTATATCAAAACTCCCTCATCGAGTATAACAAACGCCCCTGATCGAGTATAACAAAATCCCCTCATCAAGTATAACAAAGGCCCCTCGTTGAGCATAACAAAGTCCCATGGTCGAGTATAACAAAGTCACCTTATCGAGTATAACAAAGCCTCCTGATCGAGTATAACAAAGTCCCCTCATCGAGTATAACACATCCCCTGATCGAGTATAACATATCACCTGATAGCGTATAACAAAGTTCCCTGGTTGAGTATAGTAATGTCTCCTGATCGAGTATAACAAAGCCCCTGATCGAGCATAATAAAGGCCCCTCATCGAGTATAACAAAGTCCTCTGATCGTGTATAACAAAGTCCTATAATCGAGTATAACAAAGGCCACTCGTCAAGCATAACAAAGGACCCATGTCGAGCATAACAAAGTCCCCTGATCGAGTATAACAAAGCCCAAACATCGAGTATAACAAAGTCCCTTGATCGAGTATAACAAAGTCCCCTGATCGAGTATAACAAAGTCCCCTGTTCGAGTATAACAAAGGACCCTGATCGAGTATAACAAAGTCCCCTCATCTAGTATAACAAAGTCCCCTGGTCGAGTATGACAAAGTCCCCTGATCGGGTATAACTAAGGCCCCTGATCGAGTATAACAAAGTCCCCTTATCGAGCATAACAAAGGCCCCTAGTCGAGTATAACAAAGCCCCCCTCATCGAATATTACAAAGTCCCCTGATCAAGTATAACAAAGTCCCCTGATCGAGTATAACAAAGTCCCTGGTCGAGTATAACAAAAGTCCCCTGATCGAGTATGCTAACAAAGGCCCCTGATCGAGTATGCAACAAAGTCCCCTTATCGAAAGTATAACAAAGGCCCCTGGCCTATATAACAAAGCCCCCTGATCGAATATTACAGTCCCCTGACGCGGCGTAACAAAGTCCCTGATCGAGTATGCAACAAAGCCCCCTGGTCGAGTATAACAAAGGCCCCGGATGGAGTATAAGAAAGACCCTGATGGAGTATTACAAAGTCCCTTGATCGACGAAAACAAAGCCCCCTCAACGATTATAACAAAGTCCCCTGATCGAGTATAACACAGTCCCTTGATCGAGTATAACAAAGGCCCCTGATCGAATATAACAAAGGCCCCCGGTTGAGTATAACAAAGCATCGTGATCGTGTATAACAAAGTCTTCTGATCGTGTATAACACATCCCCCTGATCGAGTATAACATATCCCGTGATCGTGTATAACAAAGTTCCCTGGTCGAGTATAACAAAGTCCCCTGATCGAGTATAACACAGTCCTCAGATCGAGTATAACAAAGTCCCTGGTCGAGTATAACAAAGTCCTCAGATCGAGTATATACAAAGCCCCTGGTCGAGTATAAAGTCCTTGATCGAGGATAACAAAGTCCCTTGGTCGCAGTATGACAAAGTCCCTGATCGAGTATAAAGTCCTCAGATTCCAGTATAACAAAGTCCCCTGTCGAGTATAACAAAGTCTCCTGGTCGAAAGCACAAAGTCCCTGATCGAGTATATAACAAAGGCCCTTGATTGGAGAGCACAAAGGCCCCTGATCGAGTATAACAAAAGTCCCCTGCTCAGTATATGCAACAAAGTCCCCTAATCGAGTATAACAAAGGTCTTTTGATCGAGTATAACAAAGTCCCCTGGTCGAGTATAACAAAGTCCCCTGATCGAATATAACAAAGTCCCATGGTCGAATATAACAAAGTCACCTTATCGAGTATAACAAAGCCACCTCATCGAATATAACAAAGTCCCCTGATCGAGTATAACACATCCCCTGATCGAGTATAACATATCCCCTGATCGTGTATAACAAAGTTCCCTGGTCGAGTATAAAAAAGCCCCTGATCGAGTATAATAAAGGCCCCTCATTAAGTATAACAAAGTCCTCTGATCGAATATAAAAAAGTCCCCTGATCGAGTAAAACAAAGTCCCCTGATAGTGTATAAAAATGTCCTATAATCGAGTATAACAAAGGCCACTGGTCAAGCATAACAAAGGACCCATTTCGAGCATAACAAAGTCCCCTCATCGAGTATAACAAAGCCCCATCATCGAGTATAACAAAGTCCCTTGATCGAGTATAACAAAGTCCCCTAATTGAGTATATCAAAGCCCCCTCATCGAGTATAACAAAGTCCCCTGATCGAGTATAACAAAGTCCCCTGTTCGAGTATAACAAAGGCCCCTGATCGAGTATAACAAAGTCCCCTAATCGGGTATAACTAAGGCCCCTGATCGAGTATAACAAAGTCCCCTTATCGAGCATAACAAAGGCCCCTGGTCGAGTATAACAAAGCCCCTGATCAATATTACAAGCAAAGTCCCCTGATCAAGTATAACAAAGTCCCCTGATCGAGTATAACAAAGTCCCCTGGTCGAGTATAACAAAGGCCCCTCATGGAGTATAAGAAAGACCCTGATGGAGTATTACAAAGTCGCTTGATCGAGGAAAACAAAGCCCCCTCAACGAGTATCACAAAGTCCCCTGATCGAGTATAACAAAGTCCCTTGATCGAGTATAACAAAGACCCCTGATCGAATATACCAAAGGCCCCCGGTTGAGTATAACAAAGCATCGTGATCGTGTATAGCAAAGTCCCCTGATCGTGTATAACATATCCCACTGATCGAGTATAACATATCCCCTGATCGTGTATAACAAAGTTCCCTGGTCGCGTATAACAAAGTCCCCTGAACGAGTATAACAAAGTCCTCAGATCGAGTATAACAAAGTCCCCTGGTCGAGTATAACAAAGTCCTCAGATCGAGTATAACAAAGCCCCCTGGTCGAGTATAACAAAGTCCTTGATCGAGGATAACAAAGTCCCTTGGTCGAGTATGACAAAGTCCCCTGATCGAGTATAACAAAGTCCTCAGATCGAGTATAACAAAGTCCCCTGGTCGAGTATAACAAAGTCTCCTGGTCGAGTACAACAAAGTCCCCTGATCGAGTATAACAAAGGCCCTTGATTGAGTATAATAAAGGCCCCTGATCGAGTATAACAAAGTCCCCTGCTCGAGTATAACAAAGTCCCCTAATCGAGTATAACAAAGGCCCTTGATGGAGTATAATAAAGACCCTTGATCGAGTATAACAAAGTCCCCTGATCGAGTATAACAAAGTCCCATGGTCGAGTATAACAAAGTCACCTTATCGAGTATAACAAAGCCACCTCATCGAGTATAACAAAGTCCCCTGATCGAGTATAACACATCCCCTGATCGAGTATAACATATCCCCTGATCGTGTATAACAAAGTTCCCTGGTCGAGTATAAAAAAGCCCCTGATCGAGTATAATAAAGGCCCCTCATTAAGTATAACAAAGTTCTCTGATCGAATATAAAAAAGTCCCCTGATCGAGTAAAACAAAGTCCCCTGATAGTGTATAACAAAGTCCTATAATCGAGTATAACAAAGGCCACTGGTCAAGCATAACAAAGGATCCATTTCGAGCATAACAAAGTCCCCTGATCGAGTATAACAAAGCCCCATCGTCGAGTATAACAAAGTCCCTTGATCGAGTATAACAAAGTCCCCTGATTGAGTATATCAAAGCCCCCTCATCGAGTATAACAAAGTCCCCTGATCGAGTATGACAAAGTCCCCTGTTCGAGTATAACAAAGGCCCCTGATCGAGTATAACAAAGTCCCCAAATCGAGTATAACAAAGTCCCCTGGTCAAATATAATAAAGGCCCCTGATCGAGTATAGCAAAGTCCCCTGATCTAGTAAAACAAAGTCCCCTGATCGACTATAACAAAGCTCCCCGTTGAGTATAACAAAGCCTCTTGATCGAGTATAACAAAGTCCCCTGATAGAGTATTACACATCCCCTGATCGAGTATAACATATCACCTGATCGTGTATAACAAAGTTCCCTGGTCTAGTATAGTGATGTCCCCTGATCGAGTATAACAAAGTCCTCTCATCGAGTATAACAAAGTCCCCTGATCGAGTATAACAAAGTTCCATGGTCGAATATAACAAAGTCACCTGATCGAGTATAACAAAGCTTCCTGATCGAGAATAACAAAGTCCCTTGATCGAGTATAACACATCCCCTGATCGAGTTTAACATATCCCCTGATCGTGTATAACAAAGTTCCCTGGTCAAGTATAGTAATGTCCCTGATCGAGTATAACAACCCCCCTGATCGAGTATAACAAAGTCCCCTGGTCGAGTATAACAAAGTCCCCTGATCGAATATAACAAAGTCCAATGGTCGAATATAACAAAGTCACCTTATCGAGTATAACAAAGCCACCTCATCGAATATAACAAAGTCCCCTGATCGAGTATAACACATCCCCTGATCGAGTATAACATATCCCCTGATCGTGTATAACAAAGTTCCCTGGTCGAGTATAAAAAAGCCCCTGATCGAGTATAATAAAGGCCCCTCATTAAGTATAACAAAGTCCTCTGATCGAATATAAAAAAGTCCCCTGATCGAGTAAAACAAAGTCCCCTGATAGTGTATAAAAAAGTCCTATAATCGAGTATAACAAAGGCCACTGGTCAAGCATAACAAAGGACCCATTTCGAGCATAACAAAGTCCCCTCATCGAGTATAACAAAGCCCCATCATCGAGTATAACAAAGTCCCTTGATCGAGTATAACAAAGTCCCCTGATTGAGTATATCAAAGCCCCCTCATCGAGTATAACAAAGTCCCCTGATCGAGTATAACAAAGTCCCCTGTTCGAGTATAACAAAGGCCCCGGATCGAGTATAACAAAGTCCCCAAATCGAGTATAACAAAGTCCCCTGGTCAAATATAATAAAGGCCCCTGATCGAGTATAGCAAAGTCCCCTGATCTAGTATAACAAAGTCCCCTGATCGACTATAAGAAAGCCCCCCGTTGAGTATAACAAAGCCTCTTGATCGAGTATAACAAAGTCCCCTGATAGAGTATTACACATCCCCTGATCGAGTATTACATATCACCTGATCGTGTATAACAAAGTTCACTGGTCTAGTATAGTGATGTCCCCTGATCGAGTATAACAAAGTCCTCTCATCGAGTATAACAAAGTCCCCTGATCGAGTACAACAAAGTCCTGTCGAATATAACAAAGTCCCTCGATCGAATATACAACAAGTCCCATGGTCGAATATAACAAAAGTCACCTTATCGAAAGTATAAAGCCTCCTCATCGAGTATATAACAAAGTCCTTTGATCGAGTATAACAAAGTCCCCTGATCGCGTATAACAAAGGCTCCTCGTCGAGTATAACAAAGTCCCATGTTCGAGTATAACAAAGTCACCTTATCGAGTATAACAAAGCCTCCTGATCGAGTATAACAAGGTCCCCTGATCGAGTATATCAAAGCCCCCTCATCGAGTATAACAAAGGCCCCTGATCGAGTATAACAAAATCCCCTCATCGACTATAACAAAGGCCCCTGATCGAGTATAACAAAATCCCCTCATCGAGTATAACAAAGGCCCCTCGTTGAGTATAACAAAGTCCCATGGTTGAGTATAACAAAGTCACCTTATCGAGTATAACAAAGCCTCCTGATCGAGTATAAGAAAGTCCCCTCATCGAGTATAACACATCCCTGATCGAGTATAACATATCACCTGATCGCGTATAAATAAAGTCCCCTGATCGAGTATATATAACAAAGTCCCTGGTCGAGTATAACAAAGTCCCCTGATCGAGTATAACAAAGGCCCCTGATCGAATATAAAAAAGTCCCCTTATCGAGCATAACAAAGGCCCCTGGTCGAGTATAACAAAGCCCCCCTGATCGAATATTACAAAGTCCCCTGATCAAGTATAACAAAGTCCCCTGAACGAGTATAACAAAGTCCCCTGGTCGAGTATAACAAAGGCCCCTCATGGAGTATAAGAAAGACCCTGATGGAGTATTACAAAGTCGCTTGACCGAGGAAAACAAAGCCCCCTCAACGAGTATCACAAAGTCTCCTGATCGAGTATAACAAAGTCCCTTGATCGAGTATAACAAAGGCCCCTGATCGAATATACCAAAGGCCCCCGGTTGAGTATAACAAAGCATCGTGATCGTGTATAACAAAGTCCCCTGATCGTGTATAACACATCCCACTGATCGAGTATAACATATCCCCTGATCGTGTATAACAAAGCCCCCCTGATCGAATAATGCAAATTCTCCTGATCAAGTATAACAAAGTCCCCTGATCGAGTATAACAAAGACCCTGATGGAGTATAACAAAGGCCCCTAATGGAGTATAACAAAGACCCTGATGGAGTATAACAAAGTCCCCTGGTCGAGGAAAACAAAGCTCCCAGATCGAGTATAAGAAAGTCCCCTGATTGAGTATAACAAAGTCCCCTGGTTGACCATAACAAAGGCCCTTGGTCGAGTATAACAAAGTCCCCTAATCGAATATAACAAAGCCCCCTGGTCGAGTATAACAAAGTCCTCTGGTCGAGCATAACAAAGGCCCCTCATCGAGTATAACAAAGTACCCTGATCGAATATAACAAAGTCCCCTTATCGAGCATAAGAAAGGCCCCTGGTTGAGTATAACAAAGCCCCCCTGATCTAATATTACAAAGTCCAGTGATCAAGTACAACAAAGTCCCCTAATCGAGTATAACAAAGTCCCCTGGTTGAGTATAACAAATTCCTTTGGTCGAGTATAACCAAGGCCCCTGATCGAGCATAACAAAGTCCCCTTATCGAGTATAACAAAGCCCCCTGGTCGAGTATTACAAATTCTCCTGATCGAGTATAACAAAGTCCCCTGGTCGAGTATAACAAAGTCCCCTGGACGAGTATAACCAAGGCCCCTGATCGAGAATAATAAAGTCCTCTGATCGAATATAACAAAGTCCCCTTATCGAGCATAACAAAGGCCCCTGGTCGAGCATAACAAACCCCCCCTGATCGAATAATACAAAGTCCTCTGATCGAGTATAACAAAGTCCCCTAATAGTGTATAACAAAGTCCCCCGATCGAGTATAACAAAGTCCTCTCATCGAGTATAACAAAGTCCCCTGGTCGAGTATAACAAATTCCCCTGATCGTGTATAACAAAGTCCCCTAGTCGAGTAAAACAAAGTTCCCTTATCGAGCTTAACAAAGGCCCCTGGTCGCGTATAACAAAGCCCCCCTGATCGAATATTACAAAGTCCAGTGATCAAATATAACAATGTCCCCTGGTCGAGTATAACAAAGTCCCCTGGTCGAGTATAACGAAGGCCCCTGATGGAGTATAACAAAGACCCTGATGGAGTATAACAAAGACCCCTGATCAAGGAAAACAAAGCCCCGAGACCGAGTATAACAAAGTCCCCTGATCGAGTATAACAAAGTCCCCTGATCGAGTATAACAAAGTCCCTTTATCGAGTATAACAAAGTCCCCTTGTCGAGTATAACAAATTCCCCTGATCGAGTATAACAAAGTCCTTTGGTCGAGTATAACCAAGACCCCTGATCGAGTATAACAAAGGCCCCCTGTTGAGTATAACAAAGCCTCCTGATCGAGTATAACAAAGTCCCCTTATCAAGCATAACAAAGGCCCCTGGTCGAGCATAACAAAGCCCCCCTGATCGAATAATGCAAAGTCTCCTAATCAAGTATAACAAAGTCCCCTGATCGAGTATAACAAAGACCCTGATGGAGTATAACAAAGGCCCCTAATGGAGTATAACAAAGACCCTGATGGTGTATAACAAAGTCCCCTGATCGAGGAAAACAAAGACCTCTGATCGAGTATAACAAAGTCCCCTGATTGAGTATAACAAAGCCTCCTGATCGAGTATAACAAAGTCCTTTTATCGAGCATAACAAAGGCCCCTGGTCGAGCATAACAAAGCCCCCCTAATCGAATAATGCAAAGTCTCCTGATCAAGTATAACAAAGTCCCCTGATCGAGTATAACAAAGACCCTGATGGAGTATAACAAAGGCCCCTAATGGAGTATAACAAAGACCCTGATGGAGTATAACAAACTCCCCTGATTGAGGAAAACAAAGCTCTCTGATCGAGTATAACAAAGTCCCCTGATTGAGTATAACAAAGGCCCCTCATCGAGTATAACACATCCCCTGATCGAGTATAACATATTCCCTGATCGTGTATAACAAAGTTCCCTGGTCGAGTATAGTAATGTCCCCTAATCGAGTATAACAAAGGCCCCTGATCGAGTATAACAAAGTCCCCTTATCGAGCATAACAAAGGCCCCTGGTCGAGTATAACAAACG
Organism: Homarus americanus; assembly: GCF_018991925.1. NCBI lineage: Eukaryota > Metazoa > Arthropoda > Malacostraca > Decapoda > Nephropidae > Homarus > Homarus americanus. The sequence continues at coordinate 6,195 of NW_024742245.1, read as the reverse complement.
CCCCTGATCGAGTATAACAAAGTCCCCTTATCGAGCATAACAAAGGCCACTGGTCGAGTATAACAAAGCCCCCCAGATCGATTATTACAAAGTACCCTGAGCAAGTATAACAAAGTTCCCTGATTGAGTATAACAAATGTCCCCTGATCGAGGAAAACAAAGCCTCCTGATTGAGTATAACAAAGTCCCCTGATCTAGTATAACAAAGCACCCTGGTGGAGAAAAACAAAGCCCCCTGATCGAGTATAACAAATTCCCCGGATAGAGTATATCAAGCCCCCTGGTCGAGTATATTAAAGGCCCTGATCGAGTATAAAAAAGTCTCGTGATCGAGTATAACAAATTCCCCTGGTTCGAGTATAACAAAGTCCCCTGGTTGACCATAACAAAGGTTCCTGGTCGAGTATAACAAAGTCCCCTAATCGAATATAACAAAGCCCCCTGATCGAGTATAACAAAGTCCCGTGATTGAATACAACAATGGCCCATGATTGAGTATAACAAAGTCCCCTGGTCTAGTATAACAAAGTCCCCTAATCGAATATAACAAAGCCCCCTGATCGAATATAACAAAGGCCACTGGTCGAGCATAACAAAGGACCTTGATCGAGTATAACAAAGCCCAATCATCGAGTATAACAAAGTCCCCTGATCGAGTATAACAAAGCCCCCTGATCGAGTATAACAAAGTCCCCGGATAGAGTATATCAAGCCCCCTGGTCGAGTATAAAAAAGGCCCTCATCGAGTATAATAAAGTCTCATGATCGAGTATAACAAATTCCCCTGGTTCGAGTATAACAAAGTCCCCTGGTTGACCATAACAAAGGTTCCTGGTCGAGTATAACACAGTCCCCTAATCGAATATAACAAAGCCCCCTGATCGAGTATAACAAAGTCCCCTGATTGAATATAACAATGGCCATGATTGAGTATAACAAAGTCCCCTGGTCGAGTATAACAAAGTCCCCTAATCGAATATAACAAAGCGCCCTGATCGAATAGAACAAAGGCCACTGGTCGAGCATAACAAAGGACCCTGATCGAGTATAACAAAGCCCAATCATCGAGTATAACAAAGTCCCCTGATCGAGTATAACAAAGTCCCCTGATCGAGTATAACAAACTCCCCTGGTCGAGCAAAACAAAGTCCCCTGATCGAGTATAACAAAGTCCCCTTATCGAGTATAACAAAGCCCAATCATCGAGTATAACAAAGGACCCTGGTCGAGTATAACAAAGTTCCCTGATCGAGTATAACAAAGCTCAATCATCGAGTATAACAAAGTCCCCTAATCGAGTATAAGAAAGCCCAATCATCGAGTATAACAAAGTCCCCTGATCGAGTATAACAAATTCCCCTGATCAAGTATAACAAAGTCCCCTGATCGATTATGACAAAGGCCCTTGATCGAGTATAACAAAGGCCCCTGATCGAGTATAACAAAGTCCACTGATCGAGTATAACAAAGACCCCTTATCGAGTATAACAAAGTCCCCTGGTCGAGTATAACAAATTCCCCTGATCAAGTATAACAAAGTTCCCTGGTCGAGTATAACAAAGTCCCCTGGTCGAGTATAACAAAGTCCACTGGTCGAGTATAACCAAGGCCCCTGATCGAGAATAACAAAGTCCCCTGATCGCATATAACAAAGTCCTCTTATCAAGCATAACAAAGGCCCCTGGTCGAGCATAACAAAGACCCCCTGATCGAGCAATACAAAGTCCCCTGATCAAGTATAAAAAAGTCCCCTGATCGAGTATAACAAAGACCCCTGGTCGAGTATAACAAAACCACCTGATCGAGTATAACAAATCCCCTGATCGTGTATAACAAAGTTCCCTGGTCGAGTATAGTAATGTCCCCTGATCAAGTATAACAAAGTCCCCTGGTTGTGTATCACAAAGCCTCCTGACTGAGTATAACAAAGTCCCCTGATCGAGTATAACACATCCCCTGATCGAGTATAACACATCCCCTGATCGTGTATAACAAAGTTCCCTGGTCGAGTATAACAAATTTTCCTAATCAAGTATAACAAAGTCCCCTGATCGATTATGACAAAGGCCCTTGATCGAGTATAACAAAGGCCCCTGATCGAGTATAACAAAGTCCCCCGATCGAGTATAACAAAGTTCTCTGATCGAGTATAACAAAGTCCCCTGGTCGTGTATAACAAAGTCCTTTGGTCGAGTATAACAAATTTTCCTGATCGAGTATAACAAAGTCCCCTGGCCGAGTATAACAAATTCCCCTTATCGAGAATAACAAAGTCCCCTGGTTGAGTATAAGAATGGCCTATGATTGAATATAACAAAGGCCCCTCATCGAGTATAACAAACGCCACTCATCGAGTCTAACAAAGTCCCCTGATCGAATATGACAAAGTCCATTGATCAAGTATAACAAAGGCCCCTGATCGAGTATAACAAAGTCTCCTTATCGAGTATAACAAAGTCCCCTGGTCGAGTATAACAAAGTCCCCTGATTGAGTATAACAAAGTCCCCTGGTAGAGTATAACAAAGTCCCCTGGTCGAGTATAACAAAGTCCCCTGATCGAGGAAAACAAAGCCCCCTGATCGAGTATAACAAAGTCCCCCCATCGAGTATAACAAAGTCCCCTGGTCGAGTATAACAAAGTCCCTTATCGACTATAAAAAAGTCCCCTGGTCGAGTGTAAACCAAGGCCCCTCATTGAGTATGACAAACGCCCCCGGTTGAGTATAACAAAGCCTCCTGATCGAGTATAACAAAGTCCACTTATCGAGCATAACTAAGGCCCCTGGTCGAGCTTAACAAAGCCCCCTGATCGAGTATAACAAAGTCCCCTTAACGAGTATAACAAAGCCCAATCATCGAGTATAACAAAGGACCCTGTTCGAGTATAACAAAGTTCCCTGATCGAGTATAACAAAGCTTAATCATCGAGTATAACAAAGTCCCCTAATCGAGTATAACAAAGCCCAATCATCGAGAATAACAAAGTCCCCTGATCGAGTATAACAAATTCCCCTGATCAAGTATAACAAAGTCCCCTGATCGATTATGACAAAGGCCCTTGATCGAGTATAACAAAGGCCCCTGATCGAGTATAACAAAGTCACCTGATCGAGTATAACAAAGTCCCCTTATCGAGTATAACAAAGTCCCCTGGTCGAGTATAACAAATTCCCCTGATCAAGTATAACAAAGTTCCCTGGTCGAGTATAACAAAGTCCCCTGGTCGAGTATAACAAAGTCCACTGGTCGAGTATAACCAAGGCCCCTGATCGAGAATAACAAAGCCCCTGATCGCAAATAACAAAGTCCTCTTATCAAGCATAACAAAGGCCCCTGGTCGAGCATAACAAAGACCCCCTCATCGAGCAATACAAAGTCCCCTGATCAAGTATAAAAAAGTCCCCTGATCGAGTATAACAAAGACCCCTGGTCGAGTATAACAAAACCACCTGATCGAGTATAACAAATCCCCTGATCGTGTATAACAAAGTTCCCTGGTCGAGTATGGTAATGTCCCCTGATCAAGTATAACAAAGTCCCCTGGTTGTGTATCACAAAGCCTCCTAACTGAGTATAACAAAGTCCCCTGATCGAGTATAACACATCCCCTGATCGAGTATAACACATCCCCTGATCGTGTATAACAAAGTTCCCTGGTCGAGTATAGTAATGTTCCCTAATCGAGTATAACAAAGTCCCCTGGTCGATTATAACAAATTCCCCTGATCAAGTATAACAAAGTCCCCTGGTCGAGTATAACAAATTCCCCTGATCAAGTATAACAAAGTCCCCCGATCGAGTATAACAAAGTTCTCTGATCGAGTATAACAAAGTCCCCTGGTCGTGTATAACAAAGTCCTTTGGTCGAGTATAACAAATTTTCCTGATCGAGTATAACAAAGTCCCCTGGTCGAGTATAACAAATTCCCCTTATCGAGAATAACAAAGTCCCCTGGTTGAGTATAAGAATGGCCTATGATTGTATATAACAAAGGCCCATCATCGAGTATAACAAACGCCACTCATCGAGTCTAACAAAGTCCCCTAATCGAATATGACAAAGTCCATTGATTAAGTATAACAAAGGCCCCTGATCGAGTATAACAAAGTCTCCTTATCGAGTATAACAAAGTCCCCTGGTCGAGTATAACAAAGTCCCCTGATTGAGTATAACAAAGTCCCCTGGTAGAGTATAACAAAGTCCCCTGATCGAGTATAACACATCCCCTGATCGTGTTTAACAAAGTTCCCTGGTCGAGTATAGTAATGTCCCCTGATCAAGTATAACAAAGTCCCCTGGTTGTGTATCACAAAGCCTCCTGACTGAGTATAACAAAGTCCCCTGATCGAGTATAACACATCCCCTGATCGAGTATAACACATCCCGTGATCGTGTTTAACAAAGTTCCCTAATCGATTATAACAAAGTCCCCTGGTCGATTATAACAAATTCCCCTGATCAAGTATAACAAAGTCCCCTGGTCGAGTATAACAAATTCCCCTGATCAAGTATAACAAAGTTCCCTGATCGATTATGACAAAGTCCCTTGATCGAGTATAACAAAGGCCCCTGATCGAGTATAACAAAGTCCCCCGATCGAGTATAACAAAGTTCTCTGATCGAGTATAACAAAGTCCCCTGGTCGTGTGTAACAAAGTCCTTTGGTCGAGTATAACAAATTTTCCTGATCGAGTATAACAAAGTCCCCTGGTCGAGTATAAGAACGGCCTAAGATTGAATATAACAAAGGCCCCTCATCGAGTATAACAAACGCTACCATCGAGTCTAACAAAGTCCCCTGGATCGAATATGACAAAGTCCATTGATCAAGATAACAAAAGGCCCTGATCGAGTATAAAGTTCCTTATCGAGTATAACAGTCCCCTGGTCGAGTATATAACAAAGTCCCTGATTGAGTATAACAAAGTCCCCAGAGAGTAACAAAGTCCCCTGGTCGAGTATAACAAAGTCCCCTGATCGAGGAAAACAAAGCCCCCTGATCGAGTATAACAAAGTCCCCCCATCGAGTATAACAAAGTTCCCTGGTCGAGTATAACAAAGTCCCTTATCGACTATAAAAAAGTCCCCTGGTTGAGTGTAACCAAGGCCCCTCATTGAGTATGACAAACGCCCCCAGTTGAGTATAACAAAGCCTCCTGATCGAGTATAACAAAGTCCACTTATCGAGCATAACTAAGGCCCCGGGTCGAGCTTAACAAAGCCCCCCTGATCAAATAATACATAGTCCCCTGATCAAGTATAACAAAGTCCCCTGATCGAGTATAACAAAATACCCTGGTTGAGTATAACAAAGGCCCGTAATGGAGCATAACAAAAATCCTAATGGAGTATAACAAAGTTCCCTGATCGAGTATAACAAATTCACCTGATCGAGTATAACAAAGGCCCCTCATCAAGTATAACAAAGTTCTCTTATCGAGCATATCAAAGGCCCCTGGTCGAGTATAACAAAACCCCCCCGATCGAATATTACAAAGTCCCCAAATCAAGTATAAGAAAGTCCCCTGGTCGAGTATAACAAAGTCCATTGATTGAATATAACAAAGTCCCCTGGTTGACCATAATAAAGGCCCCTGGTCGAGTATAACAAAGTCCCCAAATCGAATATTACAAAGCCTCCTGATCGAGTATAACAAAGGCCACTGGTCGAGTATAACAAAGCCCCCTAATCGAGTATAAGAAAGTCCCTTGATCAAGTTTATCAAACCCCACTGGTCGAGCATAATAAAGGCCCAGAACGAGTATAACAAGGTCTCATGATCGAGTATAACAAATTCCCCTGGTTCGAGTATAACAAAAGCCCGTGATCGAGTATAATAAAGTCCCTTGGTCGAGTATAACAAAGTCCCCTGATCGAGTATAACAAAGGCCCCTAATCGAGTCTAACAAAGTCCCCTGATCAAGTATAGCAAAGGCCCTTGAGCGAGTATAACAAATGCCCCTCATCGAGTATAACAAAGTCCCCTAATCGAATAAAAGAAAGTCCCCTGATCGAGTATAACAAACGCCACTGGTCGAGCATAACAAAGGACCCTGGTCGGGTATAAAAAAGTCCCCTAATCGAGTATAACAAAGTCCAATCATCGAGTATAACAAAGTCCCCTGAACGAGTATAACAAAGCCCCCTGATCGAGTATATCAAAGCCCCCTGATCGAGTATAACAAAGTGACC